>NC_071263.1:28214470-28386970 GCF_023375685.1 Ictalurus furcatus
ACCACTAACAATATCAACAACAATAATAATAACACTACTAACAATAACAACAATAATAATAACACTACTAACAATAACACCAATAATAATAACACTACTAACAATATCAACAACAATAATAATAACACTACTAACAATAACACCAATAATAATAACACCACTAACAATATCAACAACAATAATAATAACACTACTAACAATAACACCAATAATAATAACACTACTAACAATAACACCAATAATAATAACACCACTAACAATATCAACAACAATAATAATAACACTACTAACAATAACACCAATAATAATAACACCACTAACAATATCAACAACAATAATAATAACACTACTAACAATAACACCAATAATAATAACACCACTAACAATATCAACAACAATAATAATAACACTACTAACAATAACACCAATAATAATAACACCACTAACAATATCAACAACAATAATAATAACACTACTAACAATAACACCAATAATAATAACACCACTAACAATATCAACAACAATAATAATAACACTACTAACAATAACAACAATAATAATAACACTACTAACAATAACACCAATAATAATAACACTACTAACAATATCAACAACAATAATAATAACACTACTAACAATAACACCAATAATAATAACACCACTAACAATATCAACAACAATAATAATAACACTACTAACAATAACAACAATAATAATAACACTACTAACAATAACACCAATAATAATAACACTACTAACAATATCAACAACAATAATAATAACACTACTAACAATAACACCAATAATAATAACACCACTAACAATATCAACAACAATAATAATAACACTACTAACAATAACACCAATAATAATAACACCACTAACAATATCAACAACAATAATAATAACACTACTAACAATAACAACAATAATAATAACACCACTAACAATATCAACAACAATAATAATAACACCACTAACAATATCAACAACAATAATAATAACACTACTAACAATAACAACAATAATAATAATAACACTACTAACAATAACACCAATAATAATAACACCACTAACAATATCAACAACAATAATAATAACACTACTAACAATAACACCAATAATAATAACACCACTAACAATATCAACAACAATAATAATAACACTACTAACAATAACACCAATAATAATAACACCACTAACAATATCAACAACAATAATAATAACACTACTAACAATAACAACAATAATAATAACACTACTAACAATAACACCAATAATAATAACACTACTAACAATATCAACAACAATAATAATAACACCACTAACAATATCAACAACAATAATAATAACACTACTAACAATAACAACAATAATAATAATAACACTACTAACAATAACACCAATAATAATAACACCACTAACAATATCAAGAACAATAATAATAACACTACTAACAATAACAACAATAATAATAACACTACTAACAATAACAACAATAATAATAACACTACTAACAATAACAACAATAATAATAACACTACTAACAATAACACCAATAATAATAACACCACTAACAATATCAACAACAATAATAATAACACTACTAACAATAACACCAATAATAATAACACCACTAACAATATCAACAACAATAATAATAACACTACTAACAATAACACCAATAATAATAACACCACTAACAATATCAACAACAATAATAATAACACTACTAACAATAACAACAATAATAATAACACTACTAACAATAACACCAATAATAATAACACTACTAACAATATCAACAACAATAATAATAACACCACTAACAATATCAACAACAATAATAATAACACTACTAACAATAACAACAATAATAATAACACTACTAACAATAACACCAATAATAATAACACCACTAACAATATCAAGAACAATAATAATAACACTACTAACAATAACAACAATAATAATAACACTACTAACAATAACAACAATAATAATAACACTACTAACAATATCAACAACAACAATAATAACACCACTAACAATATCAACAACAATAACAACAATAATAACACCAACTAGGGATGTCACGATACACACTCACACAATCGCACACTCACACAATCACATACTCACACACTCACACAGTCACACACTCACACAATCGCACAATCACACACTCACACAGTCACACAATCGCACAGTCACACAATCACACACTCACACAATCGCGCAATCACACAATCGCGCAATCACACAGTCGCACAATCGCACAGTCACACAATCACACACTCACACAATCGCGCAATCACACAGTCACACACTCACACACTCACACACTCACACAGTCACACAATCGCATACTCACACAATCGCACAGTCACACAATCACACAATCGCACAATCACACACTCATTGACACACTATGGACAATTCAGGGATTCCATTCAGTCTACAACGCATGTCTTTGGACTGGGGGAGGAAACCGGAGTACCCGGAGGAAACCCCCGAGGCAACGGGGAGAACATGTAAACTCCACACACACAGGGCAGAGGCGGGACATGAACCTCTGAGATTCGATGTGCGAGGCAAACATGCTACCCACTAAACCTCCGCACCCCCCATAACAAAATAGAAATTATTTTGATCATTTTCTAGATAAATATCACTGATAGATGAAGCCTTATGAGTGTTTATTGCTAACGTGCTTCCAAACCTTTGGTGTATACGAACAAAACAGTTTTATTCCAGTCAAAAAAGGGACTGCAAAGTAAACGCACCCGCAGCCCAAAAATAAAAATGCCTTCACATGGAAAAATCGCACAAAAACGGACACAGCGCAGAAGGATGGCTAAAACATGGATGAAATCTGGAGAAATGCGTGGATCCCAAGGTCAAAAATATGCCTCTGAAGGTGAAGAATTCCCCCACAGAGACAAAAATGACCTCAAAATAGAATCATGTGGATGGAAAAAAAAAATTAAAAAAAATGACCACCCCCCCCAAGGAATAACAGCAATACGAAGCCTGTTTTTCCCATCCGGATACATGCCAGGTGTTTCTGGGAAAAATATCCGGAATGGAAACGTCCACGAATCCTCAGCGCGCCTGTTTCTTAAAGCCCCAGCATCATCGTGTCACGTTTACAGATTAACAATGCGCTCGATTGCGGATCACGTGTCGGGTCGGAAATGAATGATGTAATCGTGACTCGGGCTTCGAGTTCAGTTTTCTCTTAACTTGGCGAGTTGTTCTTTTTAATCTGTGTTTATTTCTCTTGGCCCGAGCGATCATTCAGTCCAGATGGACTCTTCAAACTCCGCAGGCTTTGGACGTGAGTTGCGTTGCGTGTGCAGATAAAAAAATAAATAATCATAATTTCAACTTGAGACAAAGAAAAACTTCACGATGTGTGTAGGATTATAAATAGAACTTCGAATTAATAAATGAAATTTCGTATGAATGCTATCGAAGGAGGCTAAGGCGACAAATTCGCTCACTTTTTAGGGTTTCTTCAGACCGACACAAAGCGCCGACACTGGAGACTCCTTCCATGAACGTTCAGTAGACATCTCCGTACAGAGAAAACCGTACCGTACTCTGTTTATGTGGAGCGTCCACGTAACGAGCGCCGTTACTATAGAAACCATGACGATGATTGGGATCGTTTTGTCTTCCTGACTGTTTCGAATGGGTGCTGCGTGGGTTTTGAAGCCGGTCATGACCTTAGGATTGTTCACGGAGCCTGAACCGGGACTTGCTTCCTAACGACAGGAGTTCAGGACGGATCATTTCCTGACGCAGTCAATGATCCGGATTATTGTACGCTTTAGAGTTGTGAGCCGTCCCTCGCATTCATTAGGCTGCGATAAAAACATCAGTTCTGCGAGGTTTCCCCGTAATGAGCTGCATCCTAAACACCACGCCTGGGCGAGTGAAGAGGTGCTCGAGGTGCTGCGGAGAACCTTCATTTAGCTGCCTGTCTCCTTACTCGAGGCCACAGAAGAGTTCATCAAAGCAGACGCAGGATGTTGATTATGCCTTCAGTTTGGCAACAAAACAACAAGTAGGACAAGGCTAGAGCTGTGTGTGTGTGTGTGTGCACCATGTATGGCTTTATAACGCGAACGCTTCCTTATTAGGATGCCACCTGAAGCCGGTAACATGATCAAACCGACCGCTATACGGCACGTCACTGGCGGGGAAGACACAAGGTGGAGAGAGAAAGACGCAAATTCAAATAAATCCGTGCCGGTTTACGTGCGACTCTCCAAACGCGCATTAAAGCTGGACTTGAAAGGCTTTTCAGCAGTGAATCCTCAATGAGAGCGTGTTAAAATCAAAAGCTTTCGAATAAACCGCCATTCACGTTTAAATATTGAACAGTGATTCACCGAAATCTTTACTGAAATAAACGCTGTGTTAATGATGTGGCTGGAGTGCGTGTGTGTGGGTGTGTGTGGGTGTGTGGGGGTGTGTGTGGGGGTGTAGGAGGGTGAGGGGGGGTGAAAGTGCACCTTTATGTGAACAGATGAAAGAATGTTTTTTTCTCCCAGTTGAAATGCCCCTTTTGCTAATGAGAGATTACAACTGGTTGTTTGTTTGTTTGTGTGTGTGTGTGTGTGTGTGTGTGTGTGTGTGTGTGTGTGTGTGTGTAATAGAGAAGATGAATCAGGGTGTTCTCTCACCTCGCTTCTTAAACAGCCTGATAAAAAAAACACAGTGTCTGTGTAACACTGCACAAACACACATCATTCTTTGTTTAACACTATGGATGGATAAACAGATGGATGGATGGATAGAGAAACAAAAGGATGGATGGGTAAACAGTTGGGTGGATGGATCGATGCATGTGTAAATGGATGGCTGAATGGATAGATGGGTGGAGGTATGTGTAAATGGATGGATGGATGGATGGATAAACAGATGGACGGTTGGAGGAAAGGATGGATGGATAAACAGATGGATGGTTGGATGAATGGATGGATGGATAAACAAAAGGATGGATGGGTAAACAGGTGGGTGAATGGATGGATGGATGGATAGATGGGTGGATGGATGTGTAAATGGATGGATGGATAAACAGATGGATGGTTGGATGAATGGATGGATGGATAAACAAAAGGACGGATGGGTAAACAAGTGGGTGAATGGATGGATGGATGTATAAATGAATGGATAGATGGGTGGATGGATGTGTAAATGGAAGGTTGGTTGGAGGAAAGGATGGATGGATAAACAAAAGGACGGATGGGTAAACAGGTGGGTGAATGGATGGATAGATGGGTGGATGGATGTGTAAATGGATGGATAGATGCATGGATGGATGTGTGAATGGTTGGATGGTTGGAGGAAAGGATGGATGTATAAACGGATGGTTGGATGAATGGATGGATGGATAGATGCGTGGATGGATGTGTAAATGGATGGATGGATAAACAGATGGTTGGTTGGATGAATGGATGGATGGGTAAACAGGTGGGTGAATGGATGGATGGATAGATGGGTGGATGGATGTGTAAATGGATGGATGGATAAACAGATGGATGGTTGGATGAATGGATGGATGGGTAAACAAAAGGATGGATGGGTAAACAGGTGGGTGAATGGATGGATGGATGGATGGGTGGATGGATGTGTAAATGGATGGATGGATAAACAGATGGATGGTTGGATGAATGGATGGATGGGTAAACAAAAGGATGGATGGGTAAACAGGTGGATGAATGGATGGATGGATGGATGGATGTGTAAGTGGATGGATGGGTAAATGGATGGCTGAATGGATAGATGGGTGGATGTATGTGTAAATGGATGGATGGATAAGTGTGTAAATGGATGGATAGATGTATGGATACACAGATGGATTGATGGATGAATAAACAGATGGAGGGATAGATAAACAGATGGAGGGATAGATGAAGGGGCAGTGGACGCGTAAATAGACGGATAAATAGCTGGAGAGACGGTTGGATGGATGAATGGATGGATAAACTGATGGTTGAATTAATGTGTAAATGGATGGATGTAGGGGTAAACAGATAGATGGATGGATAGATACAGTGCTCTCCACTAATATTGCCACCCTTGGTAAATACGAGCAAAGAGCGCTGTGAAAAACTGACTTCATTGTTGAAACTTTTGATCTTTTGTTCAAATAATTCACAAAAATACTCGGCTCTCGTGGATATCACACAATCGGGAACAATCCAAACACAGCACAGGTTTATTAAAAAAAATATCTTTGTTAAATACAGGTGTGCAACAATTATTGGCACCCTTTTAGTCAGTACTTTGTGCTACCTCTCTTTTCCAAGATAACAGCTCTGAGTCTTCTATAACGCCTGATGAGGTTGGAGAATACATGGCGAGGGATCTGAGACAGCCTTCTTTGCTCATATTTACCAAGGGTGCCAATATTAGTGGAGGGCACTGTATATAGAGGGAGGGAGGAAGGGAAAAACAGGTAAGGAAGTATAAAACGGTGACTTTTTATAAAATGAATAACAGTAAAATGTTGCATTAGTTATTGATTAACGCTTCAATTAAAACAGTGTGTGTGTGTGTGTGTGTGTGTGTGTGTGTGTGTGTGTGTGTGTGTGCAGCCCAAAGGCTTCAGGAGGTACTCCAGCTCCCCGCTGCTGATCCAGGAGCAGTTTGGCTGCATTAAAGAGGTCATGCCTATCGGTGAGCGAGACTTTTTCATTTCAGACCACCATGATCCATGTGAAGGCTAAACCCAGTGTTTATATCGTAATAAGTCAGGAATACAACGCTAGGTTTCGTGCTCTCGTGTAATCGACGCCTCCTGACCGATCGGATGGAAGAACTCAACAGCGCCGTAGTGTAAATGTGTACAAATCGGATTATCTTTAACAGCTAATGCTGAAGACGAAAGATAACGGCCGGGCGGTTTTTGTCGAGAGTTCTGGGTTTTGATTGACAGCTGTGTCGTCCTGTCCCAGCGTGCGGCAGTAAGGTGGACCCGGTGTACGAGGCGCTGAGGTTCGGGACGTCCCTCGCTCAGAAGACCAAGAGGGCCAGCGGCTCAGACTCGCCTCCTAGAAACTCAGTAAGACTTACTCTGTGATTGTTTATCTGTACATATACAATCCCAGTTCCAAAAACGTTGGGACACTGTTGGAACAGAATGCAACGATTTGCGAATCTCATGAACCCGTATGTCATTCACAATAGAACATAGAAAACATGTTTAAACTGAGGAAATTTACCGTTTTAAGGGGAAAAAATAAGGTCGTTTTGAATTCGATGGCCGCAAGACGTCTCCAAAAAGTTGGGACGGGGGCAACTAAAGACTGGAAAACAAAAGTGTTGCTAAAAATAAACAGCTGGAGGAACGTTTTGCAAATAATGAGGGTGATTGGCGGCAGGTCAGTAGGATGATTGGGTATAAAAAGATTATCTTAGAGAGGCGGAGTCTCTCAGAAGTGAAGATTGGGATGGAATCTGGATGGAAGCAGTACAGTATGTTGCTCTAAAACCTGTAAATACCTTTCAGCATTGATGGTGCATTTCCAGATGTGCAAGCTGCCCATTCCATACGCACTAATGCACAACCGTACCATCAGAGACGCAGGCTTTTGATCTGAGCGCTGATAAAAAGCCGGACGTTCTCTCTCCTCTTTAGTCCTCTTTAGTCTAGAGGACGTGCGTCCATGGTTTCCAAAAAGAATTTCTAGATTTGGATTCGTCTGACCACAGAACAGTTTTCCACGTCGCCTCGGTCCATTTTAAACGAGCTTTGGCCCGGAGAAGACGGCGGCGTTTCCGGATCATGTTCACATACGGCTTCTTCTTTGCATGATAGAGCTTGTTTTTTCTCTTTTTTTCCCCTCCCTTTGCTTGATTTGAGTCGAACGGGTCACATGACAAAAGTACATCCTGGTTTTTTGAATGTCTTTTTCGTTCATTAGCGTTTTCAAATTTATCCACTCGTTTTTGAATAGCTCCGTTTTCGCCGGACAAAAACGCCGTCTCGGTGTAGACGGAAGGCTGAAACATGGAGAAAAAGATGCGTTCGATCTATCCAGATTAATGTGACTGTAGCCTTAACGTATTTGTGGTTATCTGTGAGTGTTTGTCTTTTTACCTCTACTGTGACACTCCAGTTTCCCTCGGGATCCATAAAGTTTCTATCTATCTATCTATCTATCTATCTATCTATCTACTTACCTACCTACCCACCCACCCACCCACCTACCCATCAACCTACCCACCTACCCACCCACCTAAACCTACCTACCTACCCACCCACCCACCTACCTACCCACCAACCCACCAACCTACCCATCTACCTACCCACCTACCCACCCATCAACCCACCTACCTACCCACTCCACCTACCTACTCACCTACCTACCCACCCACCCACCTACCTACCTACCTACCCACCTACCCACCCAATCCACCTACCTACTCACCTACCTACCTACTTACCCATCTACCTACCCACCTACCTGCCCACCTACCCACCCACCTACCTACCTACCTACTCACCCACCTACCTACCCACCTACCTACCCATCTACCTACCCACCTAATCCACCTACCTACTCACCTACCTACCTACTTACCCTTCTACCTACCCACCTACCTACCTAGCTAGCCACCCACCCAGCCACCTACCCACCTACCTACCTACTTACCCACCTACCTACCCACCTACCTACCCAGACCCAACCCACCTACCTACCTACAAGTCCGTATGTAAACGTGTCCTTTTTCGCTACATTTTCTCCAATATCTGATCCACGGACACTTCGAAATCAGATCTCTAGTGCTGACTTTTAAACCTGATCAGATTTACTAGCCACCAGATTGTTAAACCCTGGTTTATGCTCCCGTAGAATCCAAAAGTCCTGACTTTAATCATGTTTAAATTCATGGTCCGGAAATTAAAATTGCATCGTCTTATGCCCAGATTCTTAAAGTTCTTAAAGTTTAAAAAAAAAAAAAAAAAACCAACAATGCTTATCCTGTTTGGAAAACAAAATAATCACTGAACAAAATGTATCTATCCTTTTCAGGCTACATTTAGCTCTCTCTCTCTCTCTCCCTCTCTCTCTCTCTCTCTCTCTCTCTCTCTCTCTCTCTCTGTGTGTGTGTGTGTGTGTGTGTGTGTGTGTGTGGGCAGGAGGGGAGGCTGCTGATGAATCTCAGTAATTATTATGCCCTTAATTTAACTCCAGGTGTTTGATCGTAATTAATGACGCTGATAAACCGTTTATAAAGCGGCACGGTCGGATTTATCCTGCGTCCTGCTTCTGCTCCGAATCATTAGAGAGAGAGAAGCGGATGACGTTCCAGCACGCCGACAAGAACCGCACGTAAACATCATTAAAGCGCAAGACAGGACAACTTGTTTTGCAGACATTCCACAACGTTGTATGTAACTATAAATAGAAGAAGAAAAAGGATGTTTGTAGAAGCCTTGGTTTGAGGAACGAGGACACGGGAGGCGGGCTTTGGAGAACGCGGCGTGGCTTTAATCGCTTTTCAGCAGCTTGTTTGTTATTCCTGAAATGACTCACTTTTTTTTTTCTCTCTCTCTTTTCCCCTGGACTCCGCCCTCTGTTTACTCGAGCGCTCGGGCACGCCTCCGACACCACACTGTTGTCCTTTAATAAATCAGCGGACGAATCCACTTTAGGGTGGTAACAGTAACTCTGCGTCATCGCACCACCCTGTTTATTGATTGGTCATCGTCCTATAACAGCACGACACCATATAATCCTGTTCGAGGTCCAGTCAGGTAGCACATCATAACATTAACGCTGAGTACTACAGATTAACCTTGCTTTATTTCAGCTGTATGATTTGTTGAAGAGAAACACCACTATACAGACTCTCAGCACACACACACTCTCACAATACACACTCTCACTCTCACCGCCGCAGACACACAGACTCGCCAGGATTTAAGTAATGCTCAGATAAGGCCACTCGAAAGCAATTATTACCCATAAAGGAAAAGTTAATGTAAAGTGAGTGAGGGACTGGCCAGAACACACACACACACACACACACACACTTTCTCTCTAAATGATAAAGGAGAAAAGAAGTCCATTAACCTGAAACGCACTCTCTCAGTAGCAAAGCGAGAACATTGAAATTAAAACAAAATGTCCGCCGCTCTTCTGCGGCAGATCCGGATCTGTATGCGGTTGGTTTATAGGCCATTCGTAATCAAACCATTAGCACTTCTCCCGGCTTAGCGCTGCTGATACGCCTCATTTGTGAACACTGTGCAATCATTTAACAGCTGGTTGGGTCAGACGGGGTGAGGGTGTGCGTGTGTGTGTGTGAAAGTGATAGAAGGAATGTAAGAGCACTTATCTGTGTGTGTGTGTGTGTGAGAGAGAGAGAGAGTGTGTGTTAGTGGTTTATTTAAACAGGTTGTCAATTAAGAGTGTCTTTTCTTTCTTCTTTTTTTTTCTTTTTCTTTTGCAATGACTGCATTGAAGGGGTCGTTAAAATAAAAATGAGAAAGGGGGAAAAAAACACACGTTACCGTGGGCAAAATAGCGCGATTGGCATGGACTGCGAAAATAAATCAATCAATCAATGAAGGAATTAATTAATTAATTAATTTTCCCCAATAAAAACAAATTATAGACAGTTATTTCCAGAAAGAAGCCTAGAAACACCTAGAAATAATATTTATTTTAATTATCTTATTCGATTCATAATATCTGATTTGTTTGGTAATATGGAGTATATGATAAATTTGTGGGGGAAAAATGGGAATTATAAATACATATTATATTTATATGCGAGTCTTTGTTTGATGTGTATGCACAGTCCTGTATATATATGTGTGTGTGTGTGTGTGTGTTAACTATTGTGTTTTTCTTGTGCCCAGACCAGTGATCTTGCTGAGGTTCCCGAGGAAGCAGCCCACTGCAGTCATGCGCAGCTCACCAGGAAACACAGCGACAACGGTCAGCACAAAAACACCTAAACATACCCAAACAACACCACCGTAAAGACATATAAACACCGAAATACCACAGTGAACGCCTAGGAACAGCTACATGAACACTTCAAACTCAAAACAACAACTAAATAAAATCTATAAACACCTATATACCACAGTAAACACCTACGAACAGCTAAATAAACACTTCAAACTCATAAAAATCTAAATAAAATCTATAAACACCTAAACATCACAGTAAACACCTACGATCAGCTACATAAACACTTCAAACTCATAAAAAACAACTAAATAAAATCTATAAACACCTAAACATCACAGTAAACACCTACGAACAGCTACATAAACACTTCAAACTCATAAAAAACAACTAAATATAATCTATAAACACCTATATACCACAGTAAACACCTACGAACAGCTACATAAACACTTCAAACTCATAAAAAACAACTAAATATAATCTATAAACACCTAAACATCACAGTAAACACCTACGAACAGCTACATAAACACTTCAAACTCATAAAAAACAACTAAATAAAATCTATAAACACCTAAACATCACAGTAAACACCTACGAACAGCTACATAAACACTTCAAACTCATAAAAAACAACTAAATATAATCTATAAACACCTATATACCACAGTAAACACCTACGAACAGCTACATAAACACTTCAAACTCATAAAAAACAACTAAATATAATCTATAAACACCTAAACATCACAGTAAACACCTACGAACAGCTACATAAACACTTCAAACTCATAAAAAACAACTAAATAAAATCTATAAACACCTAAACATCACAGTAAACACCTACGAACAGCTACATAAACACTTCAAACTCATAAAAAACAACTAAATATAATCTATAAACACCTAAACATCACAGTAAACACCTACGAACAGCTACATAAACACTTCAAACTCAAAACAACAACTAAATAAAATCTATAAACACCTAAACATCACAGTAAACACCTATGAACAGCTACATAAACACTTCAAACTCATAAAAAACATCTAAATAAAATCTATACACACCTAAACATCACAGTAAACACCTACGAACAGCTACATAAACACTTCAAACTCATAAAAAACAACTAAATAAAATCTATACACACCTAAACATCACAGTAAACACCTACGAACAGCTACATAAACACTTCAAACTCATAAAACAACTAAATAAAATCTATAAACACCTAAACATCACAGTAAACACCTACGAACAGCTACATAAACACTTCAAACTCATAAAAAACATCTAAATAAAATCTATAAACACCTATATACCACAGTAAACACCTACGAACAGCTACATAAACACTTCAAACTCATAAAAAACAACGAAATAAAATCTATAAACACCTAAACATCACAGTAAACACCTACGAACAGCTACATAAACACTTCAAACTCATAAAAAACAACGAAATAAAATCTATAAACACCTAAACATCACAGTAAACACCTACAAACAGCTACATAAACACTTCAAACTCATAAAAAACAACTAAATAAAATCTATAAACACCTAAACATCACAGTAAACACCTACAAACAGCTACATAAACACTTCAAACTCATAAAAAACAACTAAATAAAATCTATAAACACCTAAACATCACAGTAAACACCTACGAACAGCTACATAAACACTTCAAACTCATAAAAAACATCTAAATAAAATCTATAAACACCTAAACATCACAGTAAACACCTACGAACAGCTACATAAACACTTCAAACTCATAAAAAACAACTAAATAAAATCTATAAACACCTAAACATCACAGTAAACACCTACGAACAGCTACATAAACACTTCAAACTCAAAACAACAACTAAATAAAATCTATAAACACCTAAACATCACAGTAAACACCTACAAACAGCTACATAAACACTTCAAACTCATAAAAAACAACTAAATAAAATCTATAAACACCTAAACATCACAGTAAACACCTACGAACAGCTACATAAACACTTCAAACTCATAAAAAACAACTAAATAAAATCTATAAACACCTAAACATCACAGTAAACACCTACGAACAGCTACATAAACACTTCAAACTCATAAAAAACAACTAAATAAAATCTATAAACACCTAAACATCACAGTAAACACCTACGAACAGCTACATAAACACTTCAAACTCATAAAAAACAACTAAATAAAATCTATAAACACCTAAACATCACAGTAAACACCTACGAACAGCTACATAAACACTTCAAACTCATAAAACAACGAAATAAAATCTATAAACACCTAAACATCACAGTAAACACCTACGAACAGCTACATAAACACTTCAAACTCATAAAAAACAACGAAATAAAATCTATAAACACCTAAACATCACAGTAAACACCTACAAACAGCTACATAAACACTTCAAACTCATAAAAAACAACTAAATAAAATCTATAAACACCTAAACATCACAGTAAACACCTACGAACAGCTACATAAACACTTCAAACTCAAAACAACAACTAAATAAAATCTATAAACACCTAAACATCACAGTAAACACCTACAAACAGCTACATAAACACTTCAAACTCATAAAAAACAACTAAATAAAATCTATAAACACCTAAACATCACAGTAAACACCTACGAACAGCTACATAAACACTTCAAACTCATAAAAAACAACTAAATAAAATCTATAAACACCTAAACATCACAGTAAACACCTACGAACAGCTACATAAACACTTCAAACTCATAAAACAACGAAATAAAATCTATAAACACCTAAACATCACAGTAAACACCTACGAACAGCTACATAAACACTTCAAACTCATAAAAAACAACGAAATAAAATCTATAAACACCTAAACATCACAGTAAACACCTACAAACAGCTACATAAACACTTCAAACTCATAAAAAACAACTAAATAAAATCTATAAACACCTAAACATCACAGTAAACACCTACAAACAGCTACATAAACACTTCAAACTCATAAAAAACAACTAAATAAAATCTATAAACACCTAAACATCACAGTAAACACCTACGAACAGCTACATAAACACTTCAAACTCATAAAAAACATCTAAATAAAATCTATAAACACCTAAACATCACAGTAAACACCTACGAACAGCTACATAAACACTTCAAACTCATAAAAAACAACTAAATAAAATCTATAAACACCTAAACATCACAGTAAACACCTACGAACAGCTACATAAACACTTCAAACTCAAAACAACAACTAAATAAAATCTATAAACACCTAAACATCACAGTAAACACCTACAAACAGCTACATAAACACTTCAAACTCATAAAAAACAACTAAATAAAATCTATAAACACCTAAACATCACAGTAAACACCTACGAACAGCTACATAAACACTTCAAACTCATAAAAAACAACTAAATAAAATCTATAAACACCTAAACATCACAGTAAACACCTACGAACAGCTACATAAACACTTCAAACTCATAAAAAACAACGAAATAAAATCTATAAACACCTAAACATCACAGTAAACACCTACGAACAGCTACATAAACACTTCAAACTCATAAAACAACGAAATAAAATCTATAAACACCTAAACATCACAGTAAACACCTACGAACAGCTACATAAACACTTCAAACTCATAAAACAACGAAATCGACAACAAACTGTGAAGACAAACACCTAAATAAAATCTATAAACACCTAAAAACCACAGTGTTTAACACCTAGGAACAGCTTAGACAAATATTTAATAAATGAAATAAGAGATAAATAATATTTAATAAATAAATAAGAGATGTTTTTTTATCCTCATCAATCCTGTCCGCTCTTTTCAGTCTTCACGTCTCTGGAGAACGGAACAGAAACCTTCCACACAGAAGAGAAGAAACCAGAGGACTCACAGGTGAGCCGTGCAGTCTGTTTTCCAGCGGGGGAAAACGTGTCGTGTGTGTGTGTGTGTGTGTGTGTGAGAAACACTGTCGGGTGTCACTTTTCCCGCCAGCCTCTGTGTTTCTCTGAGAAAACGACCAGAAATAGGTTCAGCATGTGACAGGATCTTCTCAAATGGCACAAAACCGACATGAAGAACACGGTTCGAGGACGTGAACGTGAGGTCAGGTGACCCGACACGTGGTGGAGTTACCACCCGAAGCCGATTATTCTCCTATAACAGCACATACTTTGTTGAAGTTTGTCATTAACTACAGTTTTTTTTTTTTTTACTTATTAAAGAACGACCTTTTAGACTTTTTATCCATTTATGGTTACACTTATTGTTAATGTAAAACATCCACCAAACGAGTTATATCCTGAATAATGGCCTCCTTGCCTGGTTTTGGTCAGCGGGGGGGTTTTTCATTTTTCATTTTATTGCTATATACAGTCCAGTATAGTGGCTTGCATAAATATTCACCCCCCTTGAGCTTTATTCACATTTTCTGGACGATTACAACCTGAAATTGAAATAGAATTAATTGACGTTATATGCCATGAATCTAAATAAAACAGCCCGTAATATTGGCGTGGGTGAAAAGCAGTGAAGCATGGTGGTGATAGCATAATATTAAGCTTTACCCTAGGCCGCTTGCTTGCTTCTCTGACTAGTCCGGTTTTTACTCAGTCACTGACTCGAGGCAGATTGCTGTGCCTTATTCCTTACTTTTTTTTAAAAAAAAAATAAAAATTATAACTAAACCCTAACTGATACGTTTCCAGAACTTTGTCCTGGACTTGTTTCACTAGTTCTTAGGTTCTTGTTGTTCTTGATGCTGTTTGTTACGGTATGCTTACACTAACACATTCTGGTTTCTTCCATGGAACACATTTTGTGGGGGGGGGAATACTTATGCAGTCACAACTTATACGACAACCCCCCCCCACCCACCCGCACTTCAATAGATTCATGATATATAATGTCAAATCAAGTCTATTTCAGTAATTCCAGGTCGTAACCCTTACAAAAGCTGGAAAAGCTCCAGGGGTGCCAATACTTACGCAGGCCACTGTAGCTTTGCTTTAGCAACGTGACTGTTTTTTTTAAACTGTACAGCTTTTCCTACATGTTCTTTTGAGAGACCTCCAGGAAAACCCCGAACGTGGTGTTTCGGTACACGGACGGGCCGAGGGCACGAGAGCACGGCGGCGGGACGACGCGAGCGGCGCTGTCTCAAACCGCGCTCCACGGAGGGAGCGCACAGGGATAAATAAGCAGCCGTCTGAAATCAGCACGGCTTTTTACGAGGTCGCAAATAAAAGCCGATCCCTCTCTGGATGTCTGACTATACACGGCCTCGTTCGCTCTCTCGTTCTCTCTCTCTCTCTCTCTCTTTCCCACTGATCTCGCGGGTTCCTGTTTTACGAGGACGCACAAATTCGTAGCACGTGTGGCCCTGTTTATAAAGCTGACATCCGAGGCTCAGTAAAGAAGAAGAAAAAAAAAACCCTTTGGCACGGGTTAGGGTTATTTACAGTGGTGGAAAATTTCCATGGGAAATGACAGAGTGTTTCCATGACGGACCTCTTAACGTCGAGTGATTTCATCCATTACGGATTAACAGATAAATAAACAGGACGTCGTTTGATGCAGCGTTTCTCAGTCACGGTGCCAGATTTCCAGCATATTTGAGTGCTTTTTCTGCTCGAACGCACTCATTTCAGCTTCCTGAAACATTCGGTAATGACCTGATACCATGCTGGAGCGACCGAGACTGAAGATTTCCCCAAACGCTAGATTTTTCCTCACGCATGAATAGTACAAGTCCATCTCTCGAACTCGGATCACGTGCGTACGTGGTTAGAAGTCACAATTTCACATCGCACGCCCGAGCGAGGTCATTATTTCCGCCGGACGCGTTCGACAAGCGTTCGTACGGATGGAGAGAGCTTCGGGGTCGTGCCGCTATAGGAAAACAACTCGCAACCGTTACCACTCCGCACTAGACCGCTGTCTTTTGTTAGCACAGCGATCGATCGAGAGTTCATTCAAAGAACGTCACGTCCCGCGTGAGTCCTAACGTCCGTAGACGTGACGACGTATCAGACCGTAACCACGGCGATTTTTTTTTTTTTTTTTATTCTTTGTTATTTTAAGTAGAATGATTTGTACGTACGGAGATTAAGAACCGTGTCGCGGTGTTCCTGACAGCGTGATGATGAAACGCGGATCAGCGTTGCGACTCGGGTTCACTCTGTTGCGTCAGCCTCAAATAAATAAATAAATAAATAAATAAATAACCATGAAAAAAAACAGCATCGCGGCGTTTCGTCTATTCTAGCGAGAGGAGACTCACAGCATCTGACACGCACAGCTGTTCTGCTGGAGCGTCAACACAGTACAGCGCCACATACCCCCCCCACACCCACCCCCACACACACACACACACACACGATGGGTAATAAACCCATCTCAACACAGATTTGATGTGTGTGTGTGTGTGTGTGTGTGAGAGAGAGTGTGTATCTGTCTGTTTGCCTTGCTATGCAGAACAAAATGTAGATGCGCTCGCATTCACCCACACGCACCTACATCCCCGCCACACACACACACACACACACACACACACATACATTTTAATGCTTTTAATTGGATAAACACACACACACACACCAGCAGAACCGAGTCTCGGTGATGCGGAGAAAACACGGAGAAGTATTTCAGACGAATACACAGAAAAGATAACGAGCTTCTGTAACTAAGCGTTTTGTTTTTTTTTTTTACACACACACACACACACACACGCAGGTTTCTATTAACACGCTCGTTGTAATACGTTATCGTTTCTATAGGAACGGCGACTTGTACGAACGTGCGGAAGGAGTCTCCAGCGTCAGTAACATGACAAAGCCGACCAATCTTTGTCTTATTAACGACGAGCGCCGGAAAAAAGCGGGATAGCGAGGGTTTATAGCTGCTCTAAGCGAAGAGGAAACAGGAGCTCACGTGTTCCGGGGATGGAACTATAAACGGATAAAAAGTACACGCGCCACTACGTGTTTTATTTCCTACTTCACAAGCCCGACTTTCATGCGCCGTTGCTAGACGGATGGGTATGTTTGTTTGTTTGTTTGTTTGTTTTTCTCATGAAACGCGTCCGCTAAGCACCGCCCACTTTCACAGGAAGAGGAAATTTGACCGGCGTTACAAACGGGCAAGCACGTTTACACGCGCCGGACTTTTTTCTTCTTTTTTCTTTCAGAAACGGAGTATCCCGCTGAAGTGCAGAGATTTCCACGATCCTGAAGCTTGTGGCCGGAAAAGCGTAAACGAAAATGCGAAAAGTGCGGCGTAAATTAGGCGTGAATCGAAGCCGTTTCTCGAGGCTCGTCGAGGGACACACATCCGCCGTGAACAATGCCAAACGGAGAGATTCCTCATTTGACTCACGCTCGTATCTCAGCGTTTCGGCGGTCCCGCCCAGCGGTTTTACCGTCCGTGTCCGATCACGGCGGAAAATAATGCTCACTGGGGTCGGGTTCTTTATTAGGCTTCAAGATTTCGCCTCTTTTATTTTCACCTAAAGCGCCAAAATGAACACGATGCTATTACTACGGTGTAACGAACTATTACGAAATACGACAGACGAAGCGTACACGGGATTTTTCGAATGGAAACGACTTCTCTGAGACACCTTAGCTTCACTTTATCTGGATAGCAAACGTCCCGCGCTAGTGAGCAGAAAATTGCGAGTATTAATCCCCGGACTGACAGGATAGTCATACTATATTGAGACCGATACATTTTACCAGCTGGCATTACGTCAGGACTTGGAGTCGGCAGTTTTTAATTAGATCCATTCACTATATGGCTGATAATTCTTTTTCCCTTAACCTGTGGAGGACACACACACACACACACACACACACACACACACACACACACACTGAGCGGTGTGTTTGAAATCAGGGCTGCAGAATGAGATTTATAACTCCATCAGACAGGGCGGCCATTAAAATGTCCAGACTGTGTGTGGACAGAATGAAAGATACAGTGTGTGTGTGTGTGTGTGTGTGTGTGTGTGTGTGTGTGTGTTGTGAAAATCCAAATAATGAGAAGGAGGGTGGTGTGATGGCCATCCCGAACTGTTTTATTCCTCTTACACCACAGCAACCTGCCAACAGTGACATTTTTAACTCGTTCAGAAACGACCCGGCGTACTTTTTATCCGTTTAGAGTTACTTTTAATGTCGTGGAACGTCCGCAGAACAAGTCCGTCCCCCGTGACCACTTCAGTTATGTTTATTATGAGGTAATTCGGTCGTTAGTCCGTTAGACGCAGAGCGTCTGCCGTGCGCGTTCCCGTGAACGAGGTGTTACTATGGAAACGATATCGTGTTAGGCGTTTGGCGATCCAGCAGGACCGAGGGAATGATGTCATCGGTGTGGTTGTGTCGGGTTTCCTGACCGTTTCGTTTCGTCGGCGCTGGCCGTACGACGTGACGTCGGTTCTGAAAGAGCTGAGCGATAAAGCTGGTAAACAGTTCGTTAGATCAAGATTGGCGTCTGTGTTTCCCTAGCAACAGTGTTCTCCAAAAAACCTTCCCAAGTCAAAAGAACGAATTTGCAAGTGACCGTAAGCTATGGTGTTTATATATGTAAAAAATATATATAATATTAGCAAAGATTCAAATTTGAGGCAAGCACCCATAGAACACCTCACACTCGAATAACAGTTCCTAACACATACTCCTCTCTGGAGCGATCTCCTAACGAGCGCCCACGTCATCCCTCCGGCTGGGTAAAGCGGTAAAGGCAGCAGACTGACTCCGCAGGCGTGAATCTCAGAGCCACCGCGTTCCCTTCACTTCCTCTTCGTCCACTCGCTTCCTGAATCACACCACAAACGGGGACAAGGCCTCCTACACACAGCCGTCTCCGGATCGCGCCGAGAATAAAGTCATCGCTGTGTAGAGAGAGGGAGAGAGAGGGGGAGAGAGAGTGAGAGAGGGGGGAGAGAGAGAGAGAGAGAGAGGGAGAGGGAGAGAGAGGGAGAGAGAGAGGGTGAGTGAGAGAGAGGGTGAGAGAGAGAGGGAGAGAGAGAGAGGGTGAGTGAGAGAGGGAGAGAGAGAGAGGGTGAGAGAGGGAGAGAGAGAGAGAGAGGGAGAGAGAGGGTGAGAGAGAGAGGGGGGGAGAGAGAGAGTGTGAGAGAGAGGGTGAGTGAGTGAGAGAGAGAGGGTGAGGGAGAGAGGGGGGGAGAGTGAGAGAGGGTGAGAGTGATAGAGAGAGGGTGAGGGGGGGGAGTGAGTGAGTGAGAGAGAGAGGGGGGGAAAGTGAGAGAGGGTGAGAGTGTGAGAGAGAGAGAGGGAGAGAGAGAGAGGGGGGGAGAGAGAGAGAGGGTGAGAGAGAGGGAGGGAGAGAGGGAGAGTGAGAGAGAGTGAGAGAGAGAGGGGGAGAGAGGGTGAGAGTGTGAGAGAGAGAGAGGGTGATAGAGAGAGAGAGGAGTGATGAGAGTCGATCGTGTTTATTCTACCAGTTTAGAGCTGAATGTAAGGAAACATATGTGAATGTGACAGTTTGTGTCTTTGCACCTAAACGAATCAAACACTCGGATCCACACATTCTGTTCTCGTGAAGTACGGAGACGACTGACTTCATTTTTAATACATTTTGTGTGCGTGGGTGTGTGTGTTACAGTCGCAGGTTGTATAGATGTGTGTGTGTGTGTGTGTGTGTGTGTATTACAGTAGCAGATTGTATTGTATAGATGTGTGTGTGTGTGTGTGTGTGTGTATTACAGTGGCAGATTGTATTGTATAGATGTGTGTGTGTGTGTGTGTGTGTGTGTATTACAGTAGCAGATTGTATTGTATAGATGTGTGTGTGTGTGTGTGTGTGTGTGTATTACAGTGGCAGATTGTATTGTATAGATGTGTGTGTGTGTGTGTGTGTGTGTGTATTACAGTAGCAGATTGTATTGTATAGATGTGTGTGTGTGTGTGTGTGTGTGTGTATTACAGTAGCAGATTGTATTGTATAGGTGTGTGTGTGTGTGTGTGTGTGTGTATTACAGTAGCAGATTGTATTGTATAGGTGTGTGTGTGTGTGTGTGTGTGTATTACAGTAGCAGATTGTATTGTATAGATGTTTGTGTGTGTGTGTGTGTGTGTGTATTACAGTAGCAGATTGTATTGTATAGATGTGTGTGTGTGTGTGTGTATTACAGTGGCAGATTGTATTGTATAGATGTGTGTGTGTGTGTGTGTGTGTATTACAGTAGCAGATTGTATTGTATAGATGTGTGTGTGTGTGTGTGTGTGTGTGTATTACAGTAGCAGATTGTATTGTATAGATGTGTGTGTGTGTATTACAGTGGCAGATTGTATTGTATAGATGTGTGTGTGTGTGTGTGTGTGTGTGTATTACAGTAGCAGATTGTATTGTATAGATGTGTGTGTGTGTGTGTGTGTGTGTGTATTACAGTGGCAGATTGTATTGTATAGATGTGTGTGTGTGTGTGTGTGTGTGTATTACAGTAGCAGATTGTATTGTATAGATGTGTGTGTGTGTGTGTGTGTGTGTGTCCTACAGACTGATGAAGATGAAGATCTGCCGAAGGACATCCTGCCACTGAGCACATACGTGGCTTTGTACAGATTCACCCCACAAGAAAGTCAGGACCTGGAGCTGAGGTGAGCGTGACCCACACACAAACACAAACACCGGTATGACTGTCCTTATGAGGACCTGTACGTCATCATGACTTATACCACACACGGCGATGTACCTCGCTGCTCTCTTTAAACCCCCTCGTGATGATCAGAATCCACAGAGCACGCTAGCCCTATGACTTCACCTGCATTTTGATCACGTCCTTCGCCTCCACTTCACGCCCCTCTCACTTCAGTCCCGCGATAACACGCCAGTTCCTCGTCTCTTCCTTTCACGTCCGTTGACCAGGCGACACTCGCTTACTTGCGTAGACGTCTTCTTTTTACGTTTTTTTTTGTCCCCCACAGACCCGGGGATCGGATAATCCTGGCAGACGACTCTAATGAAGACTGGTGGAAGGTAAACGCTAAAGTGTTTTAAACGGATGCGTGATTATGAACGAGGTAACGCTCTCACGTTCACACAGACGTTTTTTATTTCGGGTTTGACACGGATTTAGGGCATGATCGAGGACAGGATAGGTTTTTTCCCAGCATCCTATGCGCACCCGGTGAAGGAAGGCGACCGCGTGTTCAGGTGTAGCCGCACGTTCATCGGCTGTAAGGAGCAGGGCCAGATCACCATAAAGGAGGGACAGGTGAGTCCTCTGTCCTCAAGCCTTTCCCCTGTCAGAAAGCCTGATGCTCCAGCTTTGACCTCTGGCTCTTATGACGCCCTCACACTGGAGACTCCTTCCAAAAAAGACAGGCTTGTGATGGAACGACTCTCTAGAGCTGCTATAACATCAATCAGTTGTCTTGAAGTGCCGTTGAAGTGTCATTTTGACTTCGTAGCTCATTATTTCAACACGTCGTCTTGTTATTTTGACGTACTATCTTGTCGTTTCGACGTATTAACATGTTATTTCAAGATATTCTCTTATTATTTGGACATACCAGTTCTTTATTTAAACGTATTCGCTCGTTATTTCAACTTACCCCGTTGTTGTAAGATATCATCTCGTTCTTTTGACTTGCGAACTCCTCATTTCACGATATCGGCGTGCTTTGACTCGATCGAAAAGTCTATTCGATGTTCGCTTATAATCCTTATCACACTAGCCGCGTTTACATGGACAACAATAATCCTCTCTCAATCCGATTAAGACCGTACTCTGATTAAGAAACTAGCATGTAAACAGCCATTTTTACCGACCTTAATCTAATTAAGGTCATAATCGAAGTAATCGAATTAAGACAGGTGGAGCACTCCTGTTTTAGTCGCATTATGGACGTGTAGTAGTGACGTGTAAACACCGTAATCACATTACGAGCGTCGTGTGAGAGTTTATACCGCATTTTGCGACAGGACACGATCACACACGGCAGTTTTACGCTTTACGGCGAACGAGAGAGTTCGGCCGCGTCCCAAATCGCATACTTTCCTACTACAGGCCTGTAGTGGGGAAAATACATGTATGTCGGCTACTATATAGACGGTAAGTACGCGATTCGGGACGCACCCACCGCTTCAAGCAGTCGTCTATTAGCACGTACAGCACGACAAATAATTAACCGCACTTAAAGCGTCCGTAAAAAAAAATAATAATAAAAACACGCAAAACTGTATACGGTTCCATAACGAAGACCAACTGTACGTCGATACGTGAAATTCCGGAGGGACGTCGGACGACGTGGCGCGGTGACGTAATGACGCTGCTGTTAATCTAATTACGTTCTATAACACGTAAAACGGGAACATGACAGGAGTATTCTAAAAGCGACTCGTGTAAACACCTTAACCACATTATTATCTTACTCGGAGTAAGGTCGATCATTAGATCACCGCTGTCCGTGTAAACGCAGTCACTGTATGTCTAACGGTCGGTCGTTCACGCGAATCACTGATAGTAAGTTGAACTAAGACGTTACTAAGTCAGAACAACGAGATAACATCTTGAAATAACGGTTTAGTACGTTAGAATAGCGAGTGCGTTAAAAATAACGAATTACGCCAAATCGCCAAATGGGATATCGTATAAGACGTAACAAGTGACTTAATCAAAAAGTCAAACTAGTGAGTGATTAAAAGTCCGTACAAGTAGATCAAGCTAGTTAGTTAAAACTGATTAGATCATATCTTGAAGTAATGAGTCACGAAGCTGAAATAGTAAGTTAATTAAGAATAGCCAGCTACTAAGTGAAAATGAGATAATATCTTCGGAATGATCTTAATCGTAGTACTAATTAGAGAGAGAGAAAAAAAATGACAAGTCACTAAGTCACGCTAGTGAGTTACCAAGTCGAAATCAGTCGATAAATCTTGAAATAAGGAGTTAGCGAGTAATTAAGTCGCAGTAATGAGTTAGTAAGTCAAAATCGCATTTGCAGTTCAGGGCTTCCTTAAAACATAGACCTCAAAAAAAGATTTAAATAGAATTCTATAACAGTATTGAGATTGTGAAAGGGTCTTGTATTTTATTTTTCCTTTATGCGATAGATCTAGTTGTAATGGACGTGCGTGTCTTTTAGATCTGCGTGAGCGGCGAGGACGAGAGAAACGGCTTCATCCGAGTGGCCAGTGGAAAGAAACAAGGCTTCGTCCCCTGTGACGTTCTGGAGGACGTCTGAACGACAGGAAACGAGAGATACGAGAAAGACGGAAAGAGAGCGAGAGATCAACAGGAGAGAAGATGCGCTTTCGGGAAACAGGAAGTCGAGCTGGGGTTTTTTTTTTTAAATTTTTTATTTTTTTTTAAAACACACACACACACACACACACACAAAAAAAAAACCAAACAAGCGAGTTCTGTTTCTTCTCCATCCCTGTGTGTGTGTGTGTGTGTGTGTGTGAGGACGAGAGGACGGGAATCGGACGGACGTGGAGACTTCTCGACTTTAAACGTAGGCGCTTAAGGAAAAGAGCGTCGGGTGATCACACGGCGCTCGGAGCTTTTTTCACGCGAGGCGGAATCCGGTACGCCGTACGAACCCGACATCGGTTGGCTCACTCGTAGCTCAGAACCTTCTGGTGAGAATAAGCGCTCGAAACATAGTACACCCTGGATTTTGAACAAACACACGGCCAGAGAAATATCAAATACTGTTCGTACGATTGTTCTTATCAACTTCTTTTCTTTAGAATCCACTTCTCTCTCTCTCTCTCTCTCTTTTTTTTTTTTTTTTTACTTGTTACTGCTATTAAAAGTTTGTGTCCTCGTGACCTTGGGATAAGAAAAAGTGCTGCACTCGTGACAGAAAGATGCTTTTCGCATATCACGAAATTGTCGGGTGAGTTTTTTTTTTTTTTCCGAAACGAGGACGTGACGGCGAACAAAGACGCTTTTTTTTTTTTTTTTTTTTTTTTCCTCGCACTATGAAAGGAAAAATCCTCGTTCTCAACCAGAAAAGTGTCGTTTCGTGACAGAAAAGAGTCCGTGGAGGATTTCTAAATGACTCTCGTGAGGACTTTTGTGCTCTACACTGCCTGTTAATTTTACTGTAGATCATCATAATAAATGACTTTCAGCTTAGCAACCAAATCAGCCCTTGGTTTAATACGCTTGATAAAAATCTGACGTTTTTATGTTCTGCTCTGAATCCAACATCAACAATGAACACAGTGTTGCTAAAACTTTTACCCGTAGGACTTTATATATATATATATATATATATATATAGTAGCATTATTGATTCTGACATTATAACGTACGCTTCTTTGAAGATATAAATCTGCAAGACCTTTTGAGTTTTTGTTGATTTTTTTTATTTTTAATCCACACAAGGAATTTTTCATCTAAAAAAAAAAAAAAAAAACAACAAAAAAATTCGCTAAGATGAGACCGGCTGAAGAGATATACACTCCCGGTCAAAAAAGTCTGTACACCCCTGCTCATAGAAAGCCTTCATTTGGATTATTTTCTAACTCTCTTCGAACGAACTATGAAATTCCTCTGCAGCGAGCAAGAAAAGTTCAAAAATTCCAAACTATTTCTCTTTAATTCTTAACGGTACTCATGCTAAGAATTCACGTATGCACTTCAACTCAGTTCAGTCTTTATTTGTCTAGCGCTTTTAACAAGGGACGTCGTCACAATGCAGCTTTACAGGAATATATATATCGATTCTGGAAATAAAATGTAACATTTAGAGATTCATCCCGAATTTCTCCACGTTCCAGTTCTACCTCCTGAACGATCCAGATAAAACGGAGCTCCTCACTGCGTATAGTGTTTACTTTTAAAATGTAACGTCAGGCAAAAACGACGTCTTTTAATGGAAACATGATTGTAATGCATTAACCTCCCTGCTTACTTTCTGTCTTAGAAAGGAATTTTAGTCATAGACATTTTTCAACATGTTTTTAAAGATGAATTAGTTTGTTTTTTTTGGGTTTTTTTTAATTATTATTCGTCTTACTAGAAAAATAAGCTGGAAAAAATGTCGAAAATGAATTAAAACCTTTGTTTTTAATTTTGTAATTTTTAGACATTTTTTGTGTTTACTACTCGGGACTCCTGTCAATCATTTTATAGACACACCCCAAACTGTGCTTCACTCCACCCTCGGGTCGGTCTGCTTGGGAAGGAAAACATGCCGGAATCCGGTGTAGACTTAACATATGCAGACACTTTTACTAGGAGGAAGAAAACATGTCATGCTTTCAAAAAAAGAAGAAAAAAAAAAAAGGTAAAACCAGAATATACATTGGTGTTGCTTTCCCAAGATGGAGAAAAATGACTGGCTGTGGGGTGACGTTTGCCGTGGAATTAACGACGTCGCTCCTGGACAGGTACGTAAACATAATCTGTATAAAACGTTGAATTGTTTGAATGACAGCTATAGGGAGGACAACCGGTGAACCGCCGACTGGCTCATGTGTGCACAAGGCTCGTTGACGTGTGTGAGGAGCGAAGGCTGGCCCGTCTGGTCCGATCCCACAGATGAGCCCAAATTGCTGAAAGAGTTCATGCTGGGTAGGATAAAGCTTGCTCTGTATGGAGCTGCGTAGCCGCAGACGGGTCAGAGCGCCCATGCTGACTCCTCTCCACTATTGAAAGCACCTACAATGGGCACGTGATCATCAGAACTGGACCATGGAGCAGTGGAAGACGGTGACCTGGTCTGATGAATCACGTTTTCTTTTGCGTCGTGTGGACGGTCGGGTGCGTGTGCGTCGCTTACCTGGGGAAGGAGATGGCTCCAGAATGCACTATGGGAAGAACGTGTTCTGCTCTGGGCGATGTTCTGCTGGGAGACCTTGGGATCTGGTATTCATGTGGATGTCACTTGGACACGTACCACCTACCTAAACATCGTTGCAGATCAAGTACACCCCTTCGTCCTCTTTCAGCAGGATTATGCGCCCTGTAAACCTGCAAAAATCGTTCAGGGACGGTTTGAGGAACATGACGAAGAGTTCAAGGTGTTGACTTGTTGTCGATCTCAATCCGATCCAGTATCTGTAGGATGTGCTAGACAGACAAGTCTGATCCATGGAGGCCCCACGTCACAACTTACAGAACTTACAGGATCTGCTGCTAACGTCTTGGTGCCAGATACCACAGCACACCTTCTGAGGACTTGTGGAGAATTCTGTGTACTGCGATTGTCCAATGGTGCCACAGATTCTCAATGGGATTGAGATTAGGACTGCAAGACATGAGCCACTCCAATGTTGCTTTGACCTTGTGCTTGAGATCACTGTCCTGCTGAAAGGTGAAACAGATTCTCACAATGCTTCCCTTTATCACGCTTCATCCGTTCTTCCGTCAGTTCTAACAAGATGCCCTGCTGATGCCGCATGATCCTGCCACCACCGTACTTCACTTGAGGCATGGGAAGTTTTAGGATTGCACCACACATAGCACTTTGAATTTTGGCCAAAAAAACTCTATCTTGGTCTCAATCGGCCTACAAAACCTTTTCCAATATCCCACCTGGGTCACTCTCATGCTTTCAGATGGTACATTTTGAGTAACGGCTTCTTTCTTGCCAATCTCCCATATAAGCCAGTGTTATGCAGTGCTCTTGTTTGAAATGGTTGACTGGTGCACCATTACTCCACTCCCGGGCACTGAACTCTGTAGCACCTTCGAAGTGATTGCTGGCCTCTCTGTGGCTTCTCTCACGAGTCTTGGCAGGGCCTGGGTGCTATATATACACCTATCTATCTATCTATCTGTGTGTGTGTATATACTGTAGATAGATAGATAGATAGATAGATAGGTAGAGATATATGACAGTCAGTCACATGGGAGTCACAGTTAGCTTTAAACCTCATGAGAACTCATTACGAGGCAAAACAGTACATCGAAAGCACTCTTTATCAGTACGAGGCAAATGTCATGTGTTTATAGTGTTAGAACTTGGCCACTCTACGCTGTCATGCTAAAATGCTAACACCAGGAGACACAGGAGCTTGATCCCCGCTCTGGAAAATATAACACCGAACCATGAAGAGTAGGGAAACGCGATTCGACGTTGATGTAATTGTATGTCGTAAATGACTAACTGCAGTAAATGGACATGAGGGGTGGTGTTGATGTTTATCTAGCTAGGTTTCGGGACAACACGTACAGCCAGCCTGATATAATCCAGCCTATACCCGGGGTATTTACAGCTTGTGAATTGTATGGGATTAGGAGGCATATTCCAAGGACTTTTATTCGAAAATAATTTGAATATTGTTTTAATGTTGTTGTATTTAATCAGTAAACCACTAGAGGTCCAAAACCTGACAAATACACCTTGAAGACCAAAGTCTCTCTCTCTCTCTCAGTCTCTCTCTCTCTCTCTCTCTCTCAGTCTCTGTCTCTCTCTCTCTCTCAGTCTCTCTGTATCTCTCTCTATCTCTCTCTCTCTCTGTCTCTCTCTCTCTCTGTCTCTCTCTGTCTCTCTGTATCTCTCTCTGTCTCTCTCTCTCTCTCTGTCTCTCTGTCTCTCTCTGTCTCTCTCTCTCTCTCAGTCTCTCTGTATCTCTCTCTGTCTCTCTCTCTGTCTCTCTCTCTCTGTCTCTCTGTCTCTGTATCTCTCTCTGTCTCTCTCTCTCTCTCTGTCTCTCTCTCTCAGTCTCTCTGTCTCTCTCTCTGTATCTCTGTCTGTCTGTCTCTCTCTCAGTCTTTCTGTCTCTCTCTCCGTCTCTCTCTCTCAGTCTCTCTGTCTCTCTCTGTCTCTCTCTCTCTGTCTCTCTCTATCTGTCTCTCTGTATCTCTCTCTGTCTCTCTCTCTCAGTCTCTCTCTCTGTCTCTCTCTCTCTCTGTCTCTCTCTCTCTGTCTCTCTCTCTCAGTCTCTCTGTCTCTCTCTCTCTATCAATATCTCTCTCCCCCCCCCCTCTTTCTCTCTCGCTCTCTCTCTCTCTTTTTCTGGTGTATTTTTGCCTGACTTGCTCCTTTCAGTAACCCAGTGTACACACGACTCTCCTGTACATATTTTATTCACAGAATTAAAGTTTATTTATTCCTCTCGGAGCGTCTCATATCCATCACCGTGAGCTCATTAGCATAAACTCGGTTATCATCCGATTAATAGACAATCATTTCGGGTAAATAAAAGTAATCAGGCACTAAATGATCCATTAAAAGACACTCGGTTTCAAACGACAGCAATTCTGTTTCTTCGTATATTTTTATCCCAGTCATCTGGCAACCGGGTTAACTCAATATAACTTTTAACCTGGATTCTTTTTAAACAAAACAGCTTCCGGTAGCAAAAACACAGCCTTCATGACCGAGAGGTGTGTTCGTGAAGTGTCATACTGTCACAAAGGCCTTACTTTGTATCTTAGTTTTTGATATTATTGTGATATTGTACGATTAGCTTAAGAATTCTAGGTTAAAATTTGCCCCCCCCCATTGGTGTTAATGTAGGTTTACGACACACATCAACACATCGCATCAAATGTTGTTTAGTTCTGTGCTAAATATATGACAGATCTATTTGTGTGTGTGTGTGTGTGTGTGTGTGTGTGTGTGTGTGTGTGTGTGTGCGTTCGCTGTTTCACACATCACTCTCAGGCTCAGGCACAGAGTGTAAGACAGGTCTCACGGAACAAATCACAGGCGTAAAGACCCCCTGCTACACTGCACATCTGCCTAGCGTTACACTTCGACGGCTTCACGTCTCTCGCTCACGTACACACACCCTCACGTTACACACACACACACACAGCACTCTCTCGCATTCACACATCACCGAGTTTAACATTCAGTGTGGATTCCGAACATCTAACGTAGCGAGATCTCTCTTCTATATATACATGTCTACGTTTATTATACACACAGGAGAAATCCTCCTCTGTGCTTCGACCGTCTTGCTCACACGCCGTATAAGTAAAGAATACAACACTTCGGGCTGTGCGGTTATTGGAAAAACCATCGGCGACGTTACTTTCACCTCCCCGAAGTTGAGTATTTTCCGGTGACAGAACGTTGCAGCTTTTTATTTATTAAAGAACGACAAATCATAGCTGTTGTGTTTTTTAAAAAATTTTTTTTATCTGTTTATAGTTACATTTAATGTTGTGGAACGTCTAGGAAACAAGGCGGTGCCTCTTCTCTTCTCGCTTACGTTACAGCAGCGTGATACAGTGATACAGTAATACACTTACAAAGTATGAATTTCACTGCGCTAGAACACCAAACCACGTGCCGTTTCTTTTAAAGAAAGGTACGACAAGCTCCGGCAAAACGTTTGCCCCGCCAAAATAGATTACGAATGAATGCCTGCCTTTTTATCGTCACTATACACATGTACAATGAAATTAAGAGCCACTCCTTTTTTGTTCCGTGCCAACATGTACATAAAAACAAACAAGATAGAATAAAATAAAATAAAATTTAAAAAAATATAACCACACGAAATAAGTAAATAATAAATAAGTAATAAATAGTAGGGGGGGGGGGCACTATATACCTATACTGTGAAATCAGTACATGTATGTGTTTCGAATGGTTATAGCTTTGGGGAGAAAACTATTCTTAAATCTATTAGTCCTTGTTCTGATGCACCTGTAACGTCTCCCCGAGGGCAGCAGATTAAACAGATCAGAGCCAGGGTGAGAGCTGTCCTTAATGATGGTTTTTCCTCTGCTGAGGCAACGGGAGGTGTAAATATCCATCAGGGAGGGCAGAGGGCAGCCAATGATCTTCTGTGCTGCTCTTATTACTCTATGTTTAGAAATATAACGATGACAGATTGTTCATAATTAGACCCAAAAAAGTATTCGGAGACTTAAGATTGTTCTGGTTATTATAGTCGATCCATAGTTAGTGTGACGAACTGCACCGTGGGGTTACTCTGCTATAGGGGACCTGTATGAAATCGAAGGTAATCGACTACATACAGTACATCCGGGGCGGTTGTGGATCAGGTGGTAGAGCGGGGTGTTCACTAATCGTAGGGTTGGCGGTTCGATTCCCGGCCCACGTGACTCCACATACCGAAGCGTCCTTGGGCGAGACGTTGAACCCCAAGTTTCTCCCGATGGCAAGTTAGCGCCTTGCATGGCAGCTCTGCTACCACTGGTGTGTGTGTGTGTGTGAATGGGTGAATGAGACACAGTGTAAAGCGCTTTGGATAAAAGCGCTATATAAGTGCAGACCGTTTACCATTCATCCACTATACAGTACATTATCTTGGGACCCACTGGTTAAAAGTAATTAACAGTAAAATCCTAAAAAAAAAAAAAAGAAGACGTAAGTACGTTTTGCACGAAGGCAAACTCAAAGTCAGTTTATGTCATACGCGCGGTATGCCAGAGACGATTACGTTGAAACGCCTGCCCGTGGCGAGGCTCTGTAAACCCGCTAAGACATTTAACATGCTTAAGAAGGCCACTCTATTCACCAGATCCACCATAAATAAATAAATAAATAAAGATGAAGGACGAGTGAAGGGAAACAGGAAGTGTACAGGCAGGACTGGGAGTAAAATCAAGAAAGACAGGTAAGAAAAGACTAGACTAGACACAACTCGGGGCATAAACGATTCAAAACAGGATCGACGAGCGGGGGTACGGACGGACAGAGAAGATACGTTCACACGTACAGCCATTTTATCACTGCAGGTCGCCCAGTAGGCGTTCCTACTACTGCTTGCCGTAGTAACACGCAACTAGCGTTCCACTTTCGACAACGAATCTTTTTCCTTGCCGCTGAAATGAATCGTTCCGAAGGGAGAGCGTTTGTGTATAAAAGTCGGTTTCCTTCGAGATGAAGGAGAAGCAGCGTGTGCTCTTTGCCATCGCCGTCATCTGTCTGTCCGGGTCCACGAAAGAGTTCGCATGGCGGATCACGGATCACGTGCGCTCTACTGTCTTCACTCCCGTTTGTAGTCGCTGACTAGCAATTTGCAAACAAGCGTGCACAGAAAGACAGCAGCTTCTGGAGAACGGTCTCATTTCCAGATGAATCCAAACGTAACTTGGACGCACGTGACGGTAGAGTGTTTGTGTGGAGAAATCCAGGAGAAGAATTCCAACCAAACTGCGCAGAAGTGGCCGAGGATGTTTTTCCTCCAGCGGCGTCCTGGTCATCGATGGCTTCGTGAACTCAGAAGTATTTTGGACGCAAACTTGCCGAAAGTAGTGAAGAAATGATTCAAGCAACAGAAGTGAATATGGGATGTCATGGAGAAGAATAATAGAAAAATAATAAGGTTGTTGGTTAAGTCTAAGCGTTGTTGGTTGAACGTGAAGGAAATGTCCACCCGGTTGATATTCCATTCCATACCGAGCGTCCAAATCCTTTTTTTTTTTGTCTAATTACGACCGATATATCTAATATTTTCTATATTTTTAAACATTACCCTATCATTTATTTATTTATTTATTTATTTATTTATTTGCTTGGAAATGAGCTTGTGGTATCTTTCTTTAAAGCTAAAATTGTCCCTAACGCCGTGAAATCCTTACAAATGTGGCTTAAGTGTCCAAATACATTTTTGGGGGCCTCTTCCCTCACCATCCTCTCGTTTTTTTTTTCTCTCTCTCTCTCTCTCTCTCTTGATATTAACGGGACAAAAGTTAAACGTTTTAGGCTCCAAAAACATCAGTTCTCCAGCACAAAATGAAACGCTTCAGGTACATGTTTGCACGTGAGTACAGGAAGCAGCGTGTTAAGTGGTAAGAGACACTTTTCAGACGATAAACACGATGAACGTTGTTGGGTTTTGTTGCAAAATTAAGAAGCAGGTCCGACAGTCAACGTCTGCAGAAGAACCGCATCTGGTTCGGCAAGACGCTCGGTAACACTTACAGCTCATTTCCTTATACATAAAACTTTCGTTTGTTTTTGAAGCAAAGCGTCGTCACACCAAATATCGCCTTTGTTTCGTTTATTGGCTACCGCTTACTGCTCTTTACAGGATTTATTTTGAAATGGCGAAGACTTTCGCGCACTGTCGTACGTCAAATCTGAAATCTGTTTATGTTTGAAATGTGTTAACTCGTTTAATGGACAAGGAGCTAAAGCTGAAGCTCTGGGAGATAAAGTGTGCGTGGGTTATTATTCACTGCGGGCTTTACCTGACCTCTAGTGGTGCGTTATACCGCACGGCATCATTTTAAAATCCCGAAGTGACACCGAGACTGAGAACTACAACAAACTGTTGGCAGATGAAAAGCTACCTCAGCACGGACTCTGTCAGACTGCTGGTTAAAACGGGGGGAAACAAGTCATCGAAACAGGCCAAAAGGGTCAAAAGAGGCACAGAACGCAAATAACAATAAACAGAGAGAGAGAGAGGGAGGGAGGGAGGGAGAGAGAGAGGGATGGAGGGAGGGAGAGAGAGAGGGAGGGAGGGAGGGAGAGAGAAGGAGAGTGAGAGAGAGAGGGAGGGAGGGAGAGAGAAGGAGAGAGAGAGAGAGAGAGAAGTAGAAAGGGAGAGAGAGAGAGAAGTAGAGAGAGGGAGGGAGGGAGGGAGAGAGAGAGAAGTAGAGAGGGAGAGGGAGAGAGAGAGAGAGGGAGAGAGAGAGAGAGGGAGAGAGAGAGAGGAAGAGAGAGAGGGAGGGAGAGAGAGAGGGAGAGAGAGAGAGGGAGTGAGAGAGTGTGTGTGAGAGAGAGAGAGAGAGAGTAAACTGGTTAGAGTAATTACTAGCGATGTGTCGTTTGTGAAGGAGGCGGTTCTTTAAGCCGAGTCCCCTCCAAAACTATTGGAACGGCAAGGCAAATTCACGTGTTTCTGCTGTAGACTGAAGACACTTGGGTTCGAGATCAAAAGATGAATATGAGAAGAGAGTTTCGAATTTCAGCTTTTATTCTGCACCCAATTTGTAGCTGAGCAAAAATACTGGAACATGTGACTAACAGGGGTTTCTTATTACCCAGGCGTGTCCTGTTCGACCGATTGTTTAAACAATAAACAGCTCTGAACATCTACTCTTGGTTTTAGCCTTCAGTCTCACCTGAAAATAAAATAAACATAAAGGCGCCATAAAAACTACACTTTCCACTGTCCCACTGACATCAGCGTACATGTTTAGAACGACTCCAGGCGGAGGAAATCATTTTGTGTAGGTCATTTTGCCGGATAGCTGACACGGTCATGTCGTTCTACAGAGACATTATGACAATCATGAAAAGACAATCAAATGTCACAGCAGAAAGAAGAAAAAAAAAGTTAGCAGTATAGACACAGTGGAAGTTTGGTCATTCGTATTGGTTCTGCTCTACTGTTCGGATATATACAGAGAGAGAGAGAGTAACTCTGAACCATAATAAACCGTCTAATCTAACTGGTCTAATCTTACCTGTAGTTATACTGGTCCGAAATATAAAGGTCTTGCATTGTATATGTCAATAATGTATATATAAATATTTTATTACATAGAGCACTTAAAAGGACCGTTATATTTGTGACATCACCCCCACCAAAAGTTTTGGTCCCCTCCCAATTCTCAGGATGTGATTATAGCCTTGGTTTTCATGCTCATTTTTTTTTTTAAGAAAGATGCCCATACTTGTGCACTTAACTATTTACACAATAGTGCAAAAGTCATCAGTAAAGTAGCAATAACTCAGCGTTTGTGGGTTTACGCTAACCGAAACGTCAGCGCTCGCTGACCGACTGACGCCAGACGCAACTGCGAGTGGGAGGAGCCTTACTTCACACGTAATAACCTCCCGAGCGCGTAAAAAAAACGGGCAAAAATTCAATTCAAGCAGCTGCGACGAGAAGGAAAAATGTCAACTCTTCTTCATCTTGGAGTTTTGCTTCTGTTTTTAGGTAAGTCTGGGGGGGGGGGACAGAACAGCGTAATGTTGTATCACAGACGTGAAGAGATGATTTAGAATGTAATAGGTAGGGAATAAAACACAACGGGGCATGACGTTATGAGGAAAATAATCAGCGATGAGGTGTCGGGGTATACGTTCTGATCCGAAGCTGATTGTTTTTATTATTATTATTATTATTATTATTTCCCCATAAAAGCATGAAGTGTTTCAAAGTCGTCGCTAGAATTACTGGCATCCTTCATGACACGAGGTGAAAGCTTCGCTTGAACAAAGTTCACGGTAACGATGAATTCTTACGGGGGTTCGATTCCCGCCACGGCTGGAATTTCGTGTCGCGTTAGCGTGTAGCTGCGGGGGTTTCCTCCGGGTACTCCGCTTTCCTCCCCCAGCCCAAAGACACGCACGGTAGGCGGATTGACGTGTCCAAACTGTCCGTAGTGTATGAATGGGTGTGTGAGTCCAGGGTGTACCCCGGCTTGTGCCCCATGCTCCGTTGGATAGGCTCCACCCTCCCCGTGACCCTGAATTACAAGCGGTATAGAAAATGGATGGAAGGATTATTATTTTTTCCTCTAAAGGATGTATGGCAAAAGTATTGACACCCCTAAATATTATGTAAAACCAGTACAAATTGTCATTCATGAGGTAAAAAAAACATGTTGTTGCTCGAATTGCCCCAGCGCTGACACTGGAGACTCCTTTCCTCAAGTCATTAAGTGGATACGATTAATCGTCACCGTATCAACGATAACAGGCTACAGATTTAAAAAAAATCGGCTCATGTGAAACGAGCATCTACTATAGAAGTTCTATTTACATCATACATACGTGTTCTACATCCGTCCATTTTTTAAAAAAAATACATTCCAGTGAATATCATTTTTACCTCAAATTCCTTAACAAGCTCTGAGTGATTTTTTAAATATATATATATATATATATTTATTTATTATTATTATTTTTTTTTAGAAACGTGTTTTATTTTGTCAGCAGGAGCTGTGCAGTGTAAGGAGCAGAGCCTCAGCGACAACGGCCTCATGCAGGTACGCAGAAAGCTCGCTAATCGGATTGTTCGATTTCCACAAACGATATGTTGCTAATAATATGTTCTGTCTTTCCTCTCTGACACACAGAGAGCAGACAAGCCACTGTCTTCCTGTTCAATTTGCGAAAAAATCCTGAAGAAAATCTTTACCTCTATTGGCAATGAACTCTCAAAGGTTTGCACACACGCAATAACCTTCTTGTATTTCGTGCTCCCGTGTTTCTGTCCCATTCCTTTACATTATCTGTTTTATCTGTACAAATATAGAATCGCCATTTCAGTGAGAAAGCCTCTCGCATCAACGTTTTTAAATGTCAGACGTTGCTGTTAGCTCTACTTCAGCACGGTCTCTGTAGTATGAAAATGGTTGAAATTATTTACTGGCAAAAATTGATCACATTTCATATTGGATAAGCATTTCATGTTTTATTAGCAGCAAATTAGAGTATGGGGTATAGTGTCTGATTGTACTTTTCTTTCTGCTGTAGGACAACATCGATAGGGCTCTTAAATTAGTGTGTTGGAAATCGCCAGGCCCGATGAAAAAAATTTGCATGAGTTTTATTAAAAAATACAAAGCTAAGCTGGTTAACATCCTCAAGTCTGCACGGAACCCCCACGAAGCCTGCAAACGTCTCAACCTGTGCAAAAAAGCTCCACGTGTCAGTTTTGTTTCCGTGAAAAAATTCTAGATGTTTCCGTTCTTTGTGCTTTTTCCATGTATTTATAATTTTTTTCTTTGCTTGTTTTTTTTTTTTTTTTGCTTTTTTCTCCCAAAATGTCCAAACATTTAGCCTAATGTTAAATCTGATAAATCAGCATAAAAGCACCAAAAAAAAAAGAAAAAAAAAAGATGGCAACATTATTTTAAAAATATTATGTATAATGAATTGATTTCCCAAATCTACAGTATATTTCTATTCATGTATGACAAAATGAAGATCTGGATTTGTATGGTTGATGTACATGATTAAAAACAAAAATTTTTTTTGAGGTTTTGTGGATTTCACAAAAATAAAAAAAGGAGGTACATTTTTGCATTTTAGTAAAAAGTTGTGCATTTGTACTAAAAAAAAAAAAAAAAAGAATGTCATCTGTATAATTTTTTTTTTATTGCACCTGAATAAATCTCGTTTATTAACTACTGTTAGCTTCTTAAGTAGATTTTTATTTCTTAAATAATTTAATGTATCCCTCAAGTCTACCCTTGTATTTGTATTAATATATGAATAAAGTATTATTGGCAGTAAGACCTGGTTGTTGTTTTTTTTTTAAAGATTGATCTAAGTGATGATATATCTTCAGAGTTTCCATGTTGTGGGAAAAAAATTGTAAAATGTCAACACTTAAAACAAACCGAATAGTTACTAAAAGGAGCCACGCATCGTTCTGATATATACCATATACAACAGTTTTAATAACAAAAAAGTCAGAAAATATACCGTCTATTGATTCATTTTGGGCTACAATTGCCTATAAGTCAAGATTTTTTAAAAATGTATGCTCTCATTTCTTATCTATTTATCTAATGAGCCTTAAATCTGAACTGTTTAACAGTCTTATTCTTTTTTTTTTTAAAGTTATTAGAACCATAACGCTTTTGTTTGATCGTTTTACTCCATGAGTTTCCACCAAAACAACATACAGTATTAGGTGGAATTTGGTATCAACTTTCATGCACATTGTCCACACCATACTGTTTTTAAAAAGGTGCAAACAACCTCCAAACCTCTGCGACGTCATTCACACCGTTATCACGTGCGTCTTATTAGTCCACTAAGTCTTACTCCTCCCAATCCGACATGGCCGACTTTAGATAGACGTCTCGGGTTAAACTTTGTGCACAAAAAGGCATAATCAAGTTAAAAACACATGTCTGACCATTTGCATAATTACTGTTTTGGTTTAAAACATACATACGTGTAAATATTTATGTATGTCTTATACTTGTATTTATACATATCCATAAATAAATATCTAGGCCTAGTATATTCAGTTTAAAATATTCACGAGTAGTATCCAGCAGTAATGCTTTCACCACCATTGTGCTCTTACTTCTATGCCTGCTATCTTTTTAATATATACATACATATATATATATATATATATATATATATATATATATATATATATATATATATATATATATATATTTATATATATATATATTTTTTTTTAATGAACGCATTTAAAATCAGAATGTTTTAGAATAATTGATGTATATAAGAATTAAAGAGTTGACTACTTTATTGCCGTACACTGATCATAAATTCTACACATGACATCATCTGTGTCTGGAAACGTCAAACAAGTCGGTGTAGCGTACTGTACGTGCGAGTTCACGTCTTTCAGCTACATCATAGTGAGGACCGAGCTGCGTTACTTCTCTGAGACTCTAGGGGAAAAGACTGACGGAGAGACAAAGAGGCTAAAGGACGAAGGGAACGTTTTCAGTATAGACTCTGTGCATGTTTATTATTACAGTTTGAAGAGACATTTAGGAGTGAAAACTTGATTTATTTAAGATGGAATTATAAAGCGTGGCATCATGAGGACGGTGGATAACGTTTCACTTTACCTTGGATTTCTCCTGGCATTCACAGGTGAGTTATTGACATTTTACAGGGAACGGTTCCTTTTCTTAGAATCGCTAAAGAACAGCATGTCCTGTAGTGCTTCGTTCCTCTTATATACAGTATATATACACATTCCATCAATATTTTTAACCATTACAACACTTAAAAAAGAGAAGTTGGCTTAATGTAAAATTTCAAGGCAATTTGTTGCACAGCTTTTAGAGTTTCCTCACCTCGAGGTTAAAAATGGAGTTAAATGTTCAAATTTAAGTTGAGTAAACTCAAAAAAAAGCGAGTTCTGATCAGCAAGTTGCTTTGAAATTTTAAGTGAAGTCAGCTTTTCTTTTTGTACAATGAATTTTTACTTGATTATAGAACTAGTTGTTATATTTTTAACAATTCGTAGTTACATCAATGTGTAACATTACATCTAATGTTACATCTAATGTGTAACATTAGAGTTAATAAACTCCTCTGTCCTGGAGACTTCTTGGAATGCTTACTCCTTCCATAAATGTAAAATAATCATCTTCTTACACAAAAAAAAAAAAAAAAAAAATTTAAAAAATGTCACCATATCAAAGTGCTTTGTTTTTTGTTTGTGTGTTTTGTGTTTTTTTTTTGTTGTTGTTGTTGTTTTTTTTAGAAATGTTTATTGTTAGTCGTAGATTATGTGGTGCATCTAACTTGCAATAATTACATTTCAAATGATCATTATCATCTGAATTCAAACTTCTGGACGTTTAGGTCATCTTTTGAAAAAGGGGGAACGTGTCTTGAACAGCCACCACACTCAAGATTTCGCAGGATATACTGCTGATTATTCCAGTGCACCAATGGCATAACATACACTTCCATTTTTACAGTTATTCTAAAGTGTGAGAGCCGTCGACACGAGAGGTGTCCGCGATACGCTTCGGAGACATTCACACCGTCTGAACTCAGAACCAAGACGCCTCCAAATGGCCATCACTTCCGGGTACGCTTTCTAATATTCCACTCTTTCTACGCATGCTAAATCCGGTAAAGTGAATGTTTTGTAAATGTGCCTGGACAGATATTGGATTTCATCGTGCCATGTTGCTCTATTGGATTGAAATGCAGTTAAGATGAGCACACTGTCTCGAGAAAAGCGATGTATGTCATTATTTTTCAGTTCTGCGGTGTTTACGTCTGTGGAAAATGCACGGTGGATTGCAATACAGCCTTTCGTCTCAGTCATTTAAAATTCCTTTATGTCTATTGATATTATTTTATCTGTAATTGTTACTTGAATTTCAAGAGTGTTGTGGTAAAGTATGAACTTCTCTGATCCATGGAGTAAAACTTTTTCATGTTTTCATGCGATTTTGAAATCCTTTGTGCTTTTCATTCTCAGGATATAGAAGCAAAGCGTCCTGGATCCTGTTTTCTGTGCAAGATCATTGTTAGGGGGCTGAAGAACTACATGAGCGAACAACTGACACTGGTAATAAAAATTACACCCGTCTTGTGTGCGTATAAATTCTTATAACTCATAACTCGTATGAAAACGGATCCTTTTTTTGTTTTAAGGAAAGAAATTCTCGCACGAATTTCTAAGTATTTCTAATTCATGTCTAATCTAAGAAAGAAAACAGTCTTAATGTTATAAAAATGATTTCAGGGCTGAATTTTATGTGTTACAGTGTGGTGTTGTTGTTGAGTTTGTTTTTTTGTTTTTTTCAGATATCGAAAGCCCTGTGCGGCAAGTTTTCAGCCAAAGCTCTAGAAGTGTGCCGAAGACAAACTGAAAAATTGAAATATAAAATAAGGGGAAAGCTTTTCAAATATGACAGAAAGACGGTGTGTAAAAAGGTCAAAGCTTGCTGATGATGAGATGAATAATGACTGAGCTGTGTATGTGTGTATTGTAAAGTAGTGTGATATATTCTCATTTCAGTTTCTTGTTTCTTTTCATGATATTCGTGTACAATCTCTATATTGCTAAGTTGCTATATAAAAAAAAAAAATTAAAAAATTGACCATATCAAATGAACCGTGTCATGCCAGTTAATCCTATACAATTTGACAATGTTCTCACATTAAATTCATTATTGAATTAATTAATTATTTATTTTTTAAAAATAAAATTTTCACACCTGCAAAAAAATGTAAAAAAAAAATAATAATAATTCTCAGATATGGGCTTGTGTCTCAAAAAATATAGTCTTCTCAGAGTGATTTATTCTAACAAGTCATTAAGAACATATAAAGCAACATGTTGTTTGGGACAAATGTCAAATCCAAAATTATTGGCACCCCTCAAAAGAATGAGCAAAAAAAAAATGATTATACGAAATTAAGAACGAATACCAGACGGAAGCTTTTCCCCCTCTGATACAATAAATAGATCTATATATTTTTTTTAATTGCAGTATTTTCCATTCAAACGTAGATGTCAAAATATTGGCACCCTAAGAGAAAATTTAATGTTCTCCTTTCCCTTAAAAAATACTTTATTCCTAAGGCTTTATTATTCATCACTATGACAAACGCTTGCAAACAAAATGCAGTTAAGAAAATGAGGAAATATGGTGCAAAAATGTACCTCCTGCATGTTCTCCCATGATTTCCAGAAGTACAGACGTGAAACATCACCATCAGCAGATCTGACGCCTGACGAGGTGTTAAACGTCTCTGCAGTTTAGTCTCTGTTTGTTTATTTAAAGATCAGCACTTTTTGTGAACAGCCACGAACTTCGCACCCTAACAAAACAGAAACAAGGAGCCCGCAAAGTTGTAAAATACGTGAATAAACGTTATCCGTCCCTGTAGGACAGATTAGCACATTCGATCGGAAGACCACGGGAGAAATGCGGATGTTGATTCACATTGCAATTCTTTTGGTCTGCTCAGGTCAGAAACCTTTTTTATTTATGTGCTACATTTCCATAAGACTCCATAAGACTCTAAGTGGTTTTTTTCTGCAGTGTTAAAGTATATCTAAATACGGTATCTGGACGTGAATGACACCGAGTAGAGTTTAGATTGTTTATACGTGAAAATGGCAGCCTTCTGACCATTTTTAAGATTTGAATTTGATTACAGTTCAATCCATACTGGCAAATAAATGTAGGAATTAGGGCTAGGGTTATGGTTACGGGGGGAAAAAAACAAACAAACACCATTTATACAAGTTTAACCGAAAATATGAACATGATTCAGAAAAGTTTGCTTGGGAGTGTAACTACTTGTGTATAGTGTTGAGGGTTTGTTGTTTTGTCTTGGTTTTTTGTTTGTTTTGTATTTTATGCTTTTATTTTCCTGTGTCCCACACTTTCTAATGAACTTTTAATGTTTAAAAGCTTTTCCAGCTTTTTATTATTATTATTATTAGTAGTAGTAGTAGTAGTAGTAGTAGTAGTAGTAGTAGTGGTATTATTATTATTATTATTATTAGTAGTAGTAGTAGTAGTAGTAGTAGTAGTATTGTTGTTGTTGTTGTTGTTATTAATAATATTATTGTTGTTGTTACTGTTATTATTATAATTAGTAGTAGTAGTAGTAGTAGTAGTAGTAGTAGTAGTATTATTGTTGTTGTTTTGTTGTTGTTATTATTATTATTATTGTTGTTGTTGTTGTTGTTAGTATTATTATTGTTATTGTTATTGTTATTATTATTATTATTATTATTGTTGTTGTTGTTGTTGTTTTGTTATTATTATTATTATTATTATTATTATTATTATTATTATCCTAATTGAATCTACATCATGTCTGTTGATATTAAACGCACCTCGGAAATAAACCTTAACCGACTACTTGAAATGGTTTTAAACAGATATTTCACACGGTGTGTTTTTTCCACAAAACCCTCAAACACCGGAGGAGACAGAAACAGGAACGCTAAACAAGAGTTTCCCTGTGGAGATGACACACGGAAAAAGCAATCACACCGAGGTACGTGTGTGTTCATACCAGCATTTTTCAGTTTTTTATAAAGAAAATTCATTTCTATTTATTTTATTTTATTTTATTTATTTTTTTAAATGAGCTCTTTACTTTCTGAGCCAGTTCTCAAAATTGTTTGTATTAACATCAAGTATTCTATTCTATTCTATTTCAGGACTCACGATTTATCAGGTGTTTAATGTGCAAGAAAGTTATGGGCGCAATTATAAAAAGAGTTCAAAAAAGAATTCGGGAGGTAAAGACATCCACTTTATATAAAAATCTCTTACTGAATTACTTCAACTTTTTGTTTTTCCGACAATGTATAAAGTGTCGTGGGATTATTCCGCCCCCCCCCTAACCCCCCCCCCCACCCCCCCACCCACCCACCCAAAAATAATTTTTAAAAAAATGTTCAAAGGATTTTTAATCAATCCACAAATCTTCTTTATACCTTTATTGTTTTATTACACATTTTTAAAATCTAAGATTTAGTATTAGTTTATTCTTTAAGACCAGGCCAGACATCTCTGCCTCTATCACATCGCCCACACAACTCTCTGTGGAAAGCTGTGGACAAAACCCAGTGGTTTGTATTCGAATCCATTAAAGAAATCGACTCTTTTTCAAGAACAAGTGGGCAAAAAAAAAAAAAAAAAACACTAGCCAATTTCTTGATACTGAGTATCAATGTAAGAAGTAAAAGTACCGTAGAAGTACAGGCAAAAACGTTCAGGAAAGTGTCTTGTGACATAATTTACTGCTATAGTGATATGATATTGTACTGGCGCTTCCACTCGTCCTATCCCTTACTGTCACTTTAAAGATGTTGCAGCAATGTTCATAGCATAACAACAAATACTACTTACTAATTAATGAATTGATTGATCGATTGATTGATTGATTGGTGTCTCATAAAAAATCACAAGTTATACACATACACAATATACCAATACAAAAATTATTCTCACAAGGAGTTGCGTACCCGATATATAATATTCTAATTGCCACTGGTATAAAGGAATGTTACACATTTCTAAGATATTTTGGGATTCTTCTACGTTCTTCCAGATGGAAGCATGACAAATTCTGAGTTAATTGGCGTGTTTGGAGTCGAATACAACCCTTAACGTATGTGTTTGTGAAGAATGTACCATGAACAATCGACCAAAAATAAAAGAATGTCATGAATGTTCTTTCATTTTATCTTCATCCGCGTTCTCTTTTCCCCTGTCAGATGAAAAGTAAAGTGTGCGGGAGCTTTGTACCAAAATTACGACCAACCTGCTACATAAACTACAAGAAGCTCGCTGACAATCTAATGGCTGCAGTCTTCCCTAACGGTCGCTGGGGCACATGTGTATTAATGAAAGACTGTTAAGCGGGACGTCCTCACCCTCGATCTTACGTGAATTTTCTTGGAATTCTAGCGATCTCATATGAATTTCTTATTAATTAAGTAGCGAGAAATGCTACTTGTGCTAATCCTAGTCCTCAAACTAAAGCTAACCATCCAGAAGTGAATATAGCAGCTAACTCATGGGAACGTTCGACTTTCTACAAAATAACTTTTACAAACAATAATTAAATGTCGTCTTAAGATCGTTGTTTAAATTGTTGTTTTCTTCTGTACAAAATAAAGTGTTTCCTCTCAGTTTCTTGTGTGATATGTCCAATTTCAAAAGCTTAAGTAAACGACCTTTATCTTTCTTATGTAGTTGTATGTATTCTTTAACTGTTAATTATCTTTTATATATATTTTTTAATTTCCTATCACTTTTTAAAAAAAAAAAAAAAAAAAAGGTTCTAGTTTTTGTTGTTTTATGAATATGAAGATTTAAAAAATACTGTTATCAAAATTGAAACGTCGTTGTTTTTTTTGAATCGTTTCCTAAAGGCACGTTACTGAATGGCGTGTTTTAACAAAGCATTACAATTTAATTGAGAAAAAAAAAAAAAAAACAACCCACATTGAAACCCTGAAAACATTTAAGTTTGACAAATAAAAACTCCTGATATCGCGTGATTAATATAATCATCATTTTAGTGTCACTGATTGGGCTGTTTATGTGATCTGTACAATTATTCGCTAAATATTTTCTTTTATATAAAAAAAATTATAAACGAATGAATTAATTTCCTGTTTTAGTTTGTGCAAAATTTAAAATAAATAAATAAATAAACGTCATTTATTTATTGTGTTCTTATTATTAAAGAACTGAAAGATAACTGGGGCGTATGGTGGCTTAGTGGTTAGTACGTTTGCCTCACACCTCCAGGGTCGGGGGGTTCGAGTCCTACCGTGGCCTTGTGTGTGTGTGGAGTTTGCATGTTCTCCCCGTGCTGCGGGGGTTTCCTCCGGGTACTCCAGTTTCCTCCCCCAGTCCAAAGACATGCATGGTAGGCTGATCGGTGTTTCCAAAAGTGTCCGTAGTGTATGAATGGGTGTGTGTGATTGGCACCCCGTCCAGGGTGTACCCCGCCTTGTTCCCGATGCTCCCTGCGATAGGCTCCAGGTTCCCCGTGACCCTGAGAAGGATAAGCGGTATAGAAGATGGATGGATGAAAGATAACTATGCTAAATGTAAGACTTCTTGTACAAGAGATATCATGAATGGTGTGAAAGAAATGAATGAACTTTGAGTGTACACAGTACCGAATACTCCATTTATACATTAACAGTATGTGATCGTATCTTTAAATGAGTGATTTAAATTTCACTCACTTTATGTGCGTCAGAACAGTTTGAATAACTCAAACAACCTTCGATATCTTAATATTTCTCATAATATCTTATTTTTCTTTCCCCCTTTTTTTATTACAAATGTGATTTACTTCTACTGTAGGACTTTTCAGTGATGCTGCACTTGTAAGTCAGTCATGCACTGTCCTGTATACCCCAGAGACATGCGTGGTAGGCTGATTGGCATGTCCAAAGTGTCCGTAGTGTGTGTATGTGAGTGTGCCCTGCAATGTATTGGCACCCTGCCCAGGGTGTACCCTGCCTTGTACCCTACGCTCCCTGGGATAGGCTCCAGGTTCCCCGTGACCCTGTAGGTTAAGCGGTGTAGAAGATGTATGGATGGATTTTGCTCTGATAGAGGGCCAGTATAACAAATATATAACAAAGTGGCACCTCAAACTCTTCACCAAGCTCCTAAAAGAGGATGACAAGATGGCAAAAAAAAAGAAATCTGATTTTCCAGATGCTCTCATTTATTTTAAAATAAAAAAAAAATTTCACCAAAAAATTGATTGTCTGCACATCCCATTTTTAGAATGAGGTTCTGCTTAGCTTTTAATGATTGTTTTTTTTTTGCTCGTACCGTATCTATTGCACTTTACTCTCAGATTTTGGTTAATTTAATTCTACATGTATTTACTTTTCATGTTTATATTTCATTCTTTTTTTTATCCTTATTACAATTTTTTTTTTGGTCATTTTTCAGTCTGTAAAGCACTTTGCGAAATTTGTTTTAAAATACTAGATAAATAAAGATTATTATTATTATTATTATTATTATTATTATTATTATTATTATTATTATTGTTAACTTTTATAATTTTTTATCTTTTTTGTGTACTGCTTATTTTGTGCACAGCGCTTTGAGAAGCTGCTTTTAAAGGCGCTTTATAAAATAAAGTTTATTATTATTATTATTATTATTATTATACTGACAAAATGAGAAACAAGAACATATAAGAGTCAGTAGAATGTTCCAGAAAGATGCGACAGATTTTCAGTTTGTTTGTCGGCTTTATTTTTTGGTGACACACTTTCACTGTGCTGTGGTATTTCTGCTGTGACCATCAGCACTTTTTTAAGAAAAACACTTTTGACCACAAAAAAAACAGACATTTCTCCTCAGAGCTAGCTGCTGTAACCTCAGCCTTATCTCACGTTTCTTCTTAAAAACGTTTAGATAAATTGTTGTATTTTTGATCGGAGACTGAGGCGGAAACATGTCGCCTGTAATTCGGCTTGGATTTCTGCTCTTATGTTTAGGTGAGTCCGTTTCTGTCCGTTTGTGAGTGTGAAAAGGAAAATTTTGTTCATTTTTATTCTGTACAGTTCTGGCAGATATTCGCGCTGTTTCTCATGAACCACGTTTGAAAAACGAGAACGAGAACGACTTGTCGAGCCGCAATGACAGCTCACCACACAAGCATGGAGATGTCGATAAGGTGGGACTTTTATTTTATAGATTAACAATGTATAAAAATAATAATAATAATAATAATACACTCATTTAAAAAGGTTCTTTGAGGGTTGTTTAAAGGTTCATTGGAAAAATTAAAGCATCATAGCAACCGACTAGCAACACTCTACCAACCACCTGGAATTCAATAGTAACTGCTTAGCAACATCCCAGCAATCATCAAGAAAACCATATCGACTCACTAGCATCGTTTGATCAAATACCAGAAATACCACCGGAACACGTTAGCAACCACCTGGAAAACCACAGCAGCTGTCTAGCAACACTCTAGCAACCACCAAGAAAACCATAGCAACATCCTAGCAACACCCTAACAACACTCTAGTAACCACGTAGCAACACCCAAACACCTGGAACACAATTAAAACCGCCTAGAAACAGTCTAGCAACCACCTGGAAAACCATAGCAGCACCTTAGCAACATCCTATCAAACACTTGCAATACCATAGCAACAACCTAGCAACAACCTAGCGACTGCCTAGCAACACCAAGCACCTGGAACACAATAGTAACCACCTAGCAACCACCTAGCAACATCCAAGAAATCATCCAAAATTCCATAGCAACACCATAGCAACATTCTAGCTAATCACCTGGAACACCACAGCGAAGTTTAGCAGATGTCGCATTTTTTAGGGACGGATAGAAGCACAGCACAAGCTGAGGTTGGTTATTTCAAATGAAAAAGGCACATTTGTTGAATTTTACAGTATTTTAATTCAATTAAAGGTCATTGTAAAAAATAAATAAATAAATATGACAATATAAATAATGAGGTTATTTTTTGGAGTGAGGTTTCCTAAGGTAAGGTAAACTATTATAAACAACATCCAGTACAAGTGTTTATTTAGTGTACAGTACAATAGTAATGATTACAGTAAATAACTCATGTTAATTAAACTGCTCTAAAATTTGTGCTAAATATTTTTACAGTGTCCCAAAGACTATATATATATATATATATATATATATATATATATATATATATATATATATATATATAAAATTAAATCCATTATATCAAAGAAAAACTTCCTTTTAATAATTCCACTGAAATATTCATCGCTGTTTTCAGAAAGGAATAATCCGCTGTCTGGCGTGTAAGAAGCTCATGAAGAAGACGATGCCTTCGATCTCCAGGAAACTTAGCCAGGTAACAGCAAAAGTTATGGTGTTTGAGACAAGAATGTCTAATTGAGGTTGACGTTAAAACGCTTAGCGACGTGCTGTTACAGGAAAATAATCAACAACGGGGTGGCTTTGCAAAGCAGAGCTCCTGTTACCACCATTTATTACAATTACGATTTTTATCTATGGCCGCAACACGTCTCAGAAAAGTTGGGCAACAAAAGTCTAGAAAATTAAGTGTTGCTAAAAAGAAACAGCTGGAGGAATGTTTTGCAAATAATGAGGGTGCTTGGCGACAGGTCAGTAAGATGATTGGGTATAAAAAGATTATCTTAGAGAGGCGGAGTCTCTCAGAAGTGAAGATTGGGATGGAATCTGGATGGAAGCAGTACAGTATGTTGCTCTAAAACCTGTAAATACCTTTCAGCATTGATGGTGCATTTCCAGATGTGCAAGCTGCCCATTCCGTACGCACTAATGCACAACCGTGCCATCAGAGACAGGCTTTTGATCTGAGCGCTGATAAAAAGCCGGACGGTCCCTCTCCTCTTTAGTCCTCTTTAGTCTAGAGGTCGTGCGTTTCCTAAAAGAATTTCAGATTTGGATTCGTCTGACCACAGAACAGTTTTCCACGTCGCCTCGGTCCATTTTAAACGAGCTTTGACCCGGAGAATACAGCGGCGTTTCTGGATCATGTGTTCTGGAGGTGTTTCTGAGCCCATGCAGTGATTTCCATTACAGAATCATGTCTGGTTTTAATGCAGTGCCGCCTGAGGCCCCGAAGATCACGGGCATGCAACATCGATTTTCACCCTCGTCCCTCACACACGGAGATCTCTCCAGATTCTCCGAATCTTTTGATGATATTATGTCCTGTAGATGATGAGATATTCATCGCCTTCGCAATTTTACCTTGAGGAACATTATTCTGAAATCGCTCCACAGATTGTAGACGCAGTTTTTCGCCGAACCTCTGCCCATCTTTACTTCTGAGAGACTCCGCCTCTCTAAAATCCTCTTTTTATCCCCAATCATCTTACTGACCTGTTCCCGGTTAACCTCCAGCGGTTTCTTTTTACTAACACTGACATGTCCAGCCGTTTGTTGCCCCAGTCCCAACTTTTTTGAGACATGCTGTGGCCATCGAATTCAAAATGACCTTATTTTATTTCTTAAAACGGTACATTTCCTCAGTTTAAACGTTTTCTATGTTCTACTGTGAATAACATACGGGTTTATGAGATTTGCAAAATCATTGCATTCTGTTTTTATTTACATTTTACACAGCGTCCCAACTTTTTTGGAATTGAGATTGTAGTATTTCTTGTTATTAGATGGTTTATATAAGATGGTTTTGGTTTACCAAATCTTATATTTGGTTTATATATATATATATATATATATATATATATATATATATATATATATATATATATATATATATATATATATAAACCAAATATAAGATTATTAAACCTATCTTTTTAAATTATTAATTATTATTTTAATTATAAAGATTATTAAGAACATATTTATGCAATAAAATTTGAAAGTATTTATTTCAAGGAAAAAAGTAAAAGAAATGTCTTGAAATAAGTTTAACAATCTTAAATTTTATATATATATATATATATATATATATATATATATATATGTGTGTGTGTGTGTGTGTGTGTGTGTGTGTGTATATATACATATATATATATATATATACTATATTATATACTATATTAGAAATATTTGCACTTGCTAAGATGACACTTTTATTTTGCATTTCTTAGTGAATACTCTCACAAATGAGATATAGAAGTGTTTAAATAAATCTAGCAAGTAGTAGAAGTCTCTCACACCCCAAAATCTACATCTACATAAATCTATATATCTACATCTACATAATCTACATAAATACGTGCCCTTGATTTAGACACGTAATTCTTGATTATCTTTTTTTTTTTTTTTTTTTTTTTTTTGCATTAATTCCGATTTTCCTTTTTTCTTCTTTAGATATTGAATTCAGCATGTCGTAAGTTCGTAGATTTTCATCGGAAACTGTGCATGACGAAAGCATCGGATTTCCACGACCGCGTGATGAAATTTTGGTTCCCTAACAAGTCCCCGGTAGAAGCATGTATTAAAGTAAACATGTGTAAGAAACGTCAGATATATCCCTGATGCTGCTGGTTCTCGTCCTCAGCTCATTAAAGAACCTTCATCACCTTATCAGGTGTGTTAGAACAGGGATATCACAAAACATTTACACAAATACACAAATCCATGAGCTCTTACTTCCCTCAGTATAATAAAGTAATTCTTCAGCTTGCTAAATAACTGCGATTATAATAAGAAAGATTTGAAAAGGAAATTTTAGATTAGTGTTAAATAGTGAACAGGATGTTTTAAATGTTTTTAATCACATAAAAAAATCCTTCACTAAAACAGTTAAAGATGGTTTTCATCTGAAACCTGCGTTTAACCTACATCTGTGTGTGTGCGTGGGTGTGTGTGTGTGTGTGTGTGTGTGTGGTGTTATTAAAACACACTTGATGCTTGTGGTTGCGTGTGTCACATCGCTGATTCTTTCAGAAAAGTCAGACGAACTGAACCGATGAATAATCATGATATCTTTCACACATTTTCCACATGAGGATTGTTCACGTTTTTGTTTTATATAGGGGGCAATTATATTTTCACACAATTCATTTATTAATATGTATGTTTATACATGTCTTATATGGTTTGTTTGTTTTTATATGCTTTTGTTTTTACTTAAATTCTTCACGATTCATTTATTTTCACGTTGATTTGACACGATTCATTTATTTCACAGGATTATTTCCATGTTAATTTTTCACGATTCATTTATTTTCACGTGACTTTTTTTTTTTGACATAATTCAATTACTTAAGTGCAACTCTTTCATATGATTCGTTTATTAACACAATAATTTCTCACATGATTCATTCATGTTCATTTTTTTCACGATTCTTTTATTTTCATGTTCATTTTTCACATGATTCAATTACTTTAATGTAAACTGTCTACACGATTCATTTATTTTAATGTTACTTTTACGCACGATTCATTTATTTTAATGTTACTTTTACACACGATTCATTTATTAACACAATAATTTTTCACATGAATCATTCATTTGCACCTACATTTTCACATGATTCAGTTATTTTAATGTTCATTTTTCATGTTTCATTTATGTTCACATTAATTTTTCACGATTCGATTACTTTAGTGTACATTTTTCACAAGATTTGTTTATTTTCATGTTGTTTTTTCACACGATTCATTTATTTTCACATAAAATTTTCACATGATTCAATTATCTTAATGTTCATTTTTCACATGATTCGTTTATTTTTACATTCATTTGTTCCGATTCGTTTATTTTCACATGTTCATTTTTTATACGATTCATTTATTAACGTTAATTTTACCACATGATTCATTCATTAACACATTCATTTTCCCACATGATTCATTTTTGTTCTGTAGACCATGAGGTTTTATCTTTCATGTAAGATCACATATTTTTATTGGGGCTACTCAAGCCACGAACTCCATTTCCCAGCCTGCATGGCGGCCTACTAAAATGGCCGCCATGAGCCACTAGAACAATCACATATCGACACGTTCGCCTTCATTTTAATCACGCACACCTGCATCCACTTCTCAGCACTATCACGGCCACAGTTTAAAAGGACTTTCAGTTCATTCACACACTGTGAAATTTAAACGCCATTCCTTGTGTTTGTGATGATGCGAAGTCTGTTTTATCTCTCTGCTCGTGTTTATGTTATTGACCTCCATTTGCCTGGTGGTTTCTGAGATCGTCCTGCCTTTCATATCTTGTTTGTTCATCGCCAGACCTTTGACCTGTTTCATGATTGTTGATTTTTTGCCCATGTTTTGGATTTGTCTGCTGCATCTTAATAAACATCTCTACCTGCGTTTGCATCTGTCTGCCTGTTCGCTCACGTGACAATTATTTACATGAGGTCACGTGTGTTTACTTGAATTCAAATGTGAATTGATTTCAGGACAGAACATGTTGAAATGCACCTTCACATGTTTACACTTGTCCATCTGGGTTGTGTTTGTAATTCTTTGATATCCATGAGAGCGGAGTATTTTTGTGAATTTTTTTTTAACAAAAGATCGGAAGGTTAAACGATAAAGACAACTTTTCACAGCCTTCTTTGCTCATATTTACCAAAGGTGCCAATATTAGTGGATGGTTCTGTAGATAGATAGACCATAAATAAATGAATGCGTAAATTGCATTGCAGAAACATATATTTGTTTTTGTTTTGTTTTGTTTTGTCTCTTTTTGTTTTTCACTGAACCACTTGCGGTGGCTACCCAGAGGTAAGTTTGCGTTAAACTCTGGTTTTTTGGTCTTAACAAGGTGGGTTGGTTGTTTTCATCGCCATGGTAACACACTACGTGGCTAACCTGCTCCGGAGCAGGTTTTATTCTGGGTAAGAAAACTCAAAGCCAAACCTAAATTGGACCAATCAGCTGTGAGCAAAGTGATATGCTCCTCTGCCACTATATAACTATACTATATATACTATATATAACTCCTCTGCCACTATATATCTATACTATATATACTATATATAACTCCTCTGCCACTATATAACTACACTATATATACTATATATAACTCCTCTGCCACTATATAACTACACTATATATACTATATATAACTCCTCTGCCACTATATAACTATACTATATATACTATATATACTATATATAACTCCTCTGCCACTATATATCTATACTATATATACTATATATAACTCCTCTGCCACTATATAACTACACTATATATACTATATATACTATATATAACTCCTCCGCCACTATATAACTACAGTATATAAACTATATATACTATATAACTCCTCTGCCACTATATAACTACACTATATATACTATATATACTATATATAACTCCTCTGCCACTATATATCTATACTATATATACTATATATACTATAAATAACTCCTCTGCCACTATATAACTACACTATATATACTATATAACTCCTCTGCCACTATATAACTACACTATATAAACTATATATACTACATAACTCCTCTGCCACTATATAACTACACTATATATACTATATATACTATATATAACTCCTCTGCCACTATATATCTATACTATATATACTATATATACTATATATAACTCCTCTGCCACTATATAACTACACTATATATACTATATATACTATATATAACTCCTCTGCCACTATATAACTACACTATATATACTATATATACTATATATAACTCCTCTGCCACTATATAACTACACTATATATACTATATATACTATATATAACTCCTCTGCCACTATATATCTATACTATATATACTATATATAACTCCTCCGCCACTATATAACTACACTATATAAACTATATATACTATATAACTCCTCTGCCACTATATATCTATACTATATATACTATATATACTATAAATAACTCCTCTGCCACTATATAACTACACTATATATACTATATATACTATAAATAACTCCTCTGCCACTATATAACTACACTATATATACTATATATACTATAAATAACTCCTCTGCCACTATATAACTACACTATATATTATATATACTATATATAACTCCTCTGCCACTATATAACTATACTATATATACTATAAATAACTCCTCTGCCACTATATAACTACACTATATATACTATATATACTATATATAACTCCTCTGCCACTGTGGGGCATTCTTCTCTATTCCTGAGAAGGAGGCCCTCCTGATGTTTTCTTTAATTCACACTTTTTTTCTCTCTTTGCCACAGCGGATATATTTTATTATAATATGCAATTGCATATATAATTGCAATTACTCACCACTTTGAATGATGTTTTTGTACTTCATTTTAATCCGCTGCCAGGATCGTTTAGAGTTTGGTTTGCATCTAAGTATTAGAAAGAATGAGTTAAATACTAAATCTCTGACAGGGCCAATTCATTATTCCTGTCCTAATATATTTTCACAAATTGATGTTTACTGTATTCACATTTAATTAAAAAAAAAAAGACATTTATATTAAAAGAAATTACTTGAAATTATGTTGGGGTTATAAGTTTTCGATCTGTTTATTCTCACTGGGAGCCTGTAGAAGTAAACTTACACATGTTCACGAACTTTGGCATTTTAATTGTATGATATATCTTATTCAATTCGATTCAATTCAGTTTTATTTGTATAGCACTTTTAACAATGGACATTGTCCCCAGGCAGCTTTACAGAAACATAGAAATTCAGGATTTAAAATGAGATTTTAAATGTATGAATTTATCCTTAATGAGCAAGTCAGAGGCGATGGGGATTGTTATGTTATGTCTATCTTTTTTAACTCTCTTTCATATTAACTCAATAAAATATTTGACGTACAATATCAACCGAGTACAATAAGTTTGGCATCCATTTATGGGATTATTTATTCATCTCCAGCTGCCCAAATGAACAACCTCTAGGTTGACATTTTCTTGTTTTGCATTATCAACAGACTGAAGAATAACCTCAGCTAGCGGTATACGTTCAACACACACACAAAAAAGCATGCATAAATGAGAATAAACCGTTTGTCTGAGGTGGTTACGTTTTTGGAAGATGTAAAGATTTTCTGCTAACGTAGAGAAGATGTGGCTGACAGCCCTCACACTCCAGAAAGAGGAAGAAAAACAGAGAAAATAGAGGGAGTGAGAGAGAGAGAGAGAGAGAGAGAGAGAAAAAGGTAGAGAGAGAGAATATGAGAGTAGAGCTGTGGCTGAATTTAGTCATGCAGTTGTTCCTCATTTGCAAAGTTGAATTCATATAATAAAAAAAGCAACTAACGAGACCAGCATGCCATCTGTAATTCAGCTCAGCATTTTGCTAATGATCTCAGGTAAGAATTTCATAATACTATCCTAGCTGCTTAGTAAATGACTGCGCTTATTAACACACACATGCTTGTGGTTTTATTAAATACAGCCGGATCCAAAAGTCTGAGTCGACTCCTGATTTGTTTAATCAGTAATCAAAAAAGTGAAGCTTCTGAAGATGATTTATTTCTCCAACAAAATTTTATTTGTTATTTCAACTTGGTGAATTTTTGCATTTATTTGACGTCAGACTTTTGGATTCTGCTGTGTATATAGATTAAAATAAGTAAGTTAGTAAGTAAATAAAAAAGTATTATGAATCCATATTGATCAGATTAGAATTGTGTTTTCATGAACAGCGGTTTTTGCTGAGCACCGTGGATTTTCAATTCATTCTAACATGAAGCTGAAATTTAAAAATCTGGCCCTGAGTTCATCGAGCATCATGAGGGACCAACGTGAGGGAGACCTAAAAGTAAGTAAAAAATACTTTAAGTAAATACTTTAAGTATTTCTACTGGAAAAAAAAAAAACGAACTATATAGACATGGGTGTAAAATGTGAACAGTATTTAAAAAAAAACCAAAAAAAACCACAAATTAAATTCCAATGCAACAGATGAAAATGAATAGAATAGATGAATATATTTGTATTTGTATTTATAACTTTAATTACTATACACAGAAACTTTTTTCCTCTGTCCTCTAGATGGGTACTTACACTGCTCCACCGAAGTGGCAGAAGAACCCATTATTTTGTTGCACTTGCCAGGATTTTGTAAAAAATACCAAACCCAAAGTTAACACCAAGATCCAATTGGTAAGATATTCCAAATTTATTCACTTTCATCAAATCAGTTTCATTTAAATAACGTTTCTAAGCTTCAACACAAATTCTACTAGACCTGTTATTCTTCAGTAATGTACAGTATATAGGTGTGATCATAATGGTGCTATATAACGATACACAAATCTGGAATAGTTATACCAAGACAAAAAGCCCCCCGTTCCAGAAAAACCCACAGTTTCAGCTTCAGTTTCTCAGAAATTGTTCATTTGTCCCAAATTCAGATTTCAGAACATTTTTGATGCATGTAACAGCCTCCATTTGTACATCATCATGTCAGTTCAATCACCAGTCAGAGATTTAACCGAAATGGATCTTCAAAATAAAATTAAAAAAAAAACACGTTTCTTGCATTTATCTGCTATTTTAATACGTGAATAAATAAATATGTTAAAAAGCATATATACATGAGTAAAAAGTAAAATAACTAATTAACAAAAATGAGTAAGTACCTCAGTACAAATAAAACAACTTCATAAAAATTATTTTAAAAAAAAACAAAAAAAGTAGCTTGATAAAAAAGTAAGCAAAAAAGTAAATAAACAAGTTTTCAAAAATGTAAATAACTTAGTATATAAGTTAAAAAAGTAAGCAAGTAAGTAAATAAATAAATTGTAAAAAAGTAAGTAAGTAAGTATGTATGTTAAAAAATTAAGTACGTATTTAAGTTTTTAAAAAAAAGTAAGTAAGTAAACAAGTAAATCAGTAAATCTAATATATATATGTTAGAAATTAAATAAGTAAGTATGTAAACAAGTAAATCAGTAAATCTAATATATATGATAGAAATTAAAAAAGTAAGTAAGTAAACAAGTAAATCAGTAAATCTAATATATATGATAGAAATTAAAAAAGTAAGTAAGTAAACAAGTAAATCGGTAAATCTAATATATATGATAGAAATTAAATAAGTAAGTATGTAAGTAACAAAAAGTAAGTAGGTAAGTAACTATGTTAAATATAAGTAAAAAAAAAAGTAGAATGATTAGATTTTGTAAATACACCATGTTTAGAATGGTGCAACCAAAATTTCTTCACAGATGTTTTATAAATGTTTATTTACTTTCAATCTCCATCCTGAGTGTGGTGTCATTAAAATCTGTACTTGATGCTAAGCAGTTCATCAAAATCTGGCCCAAATCAAAGAAAGTTTCTGCTATAAAAATACACAGTATATGAAGTCACAGGTCTTTTAAACATCATTCCGTTTTTGTCAGTTATAAGCATTTTGTCGGCATCAACAGCTCCGTGGTATAAACGGCATTTACTGTTGTCCTTTTGTGACGTAATCTACTGAAAAGTCTCATGTTTGTCCCACTGTGTCTACCATGCACACACTGTCTTTCCTGTCTTCTTTTACAGAAAATAAACACATTTTGCAACATGTTCACCCAAGATGTGAAAAAGAAATGTTTGAGCAAGGGCGCAACAGTGAAGGACAAGATTCTGCAGTCACTTTTCCCTGGAAAAACCCCCAAAAACACGTGTCAGAAAGCGAAGCTGTGTCTGTATTAGAGCCATTCCTCTAATGTGGGTTAGCTAAGTCCAGCAACAACAACAAAATACATGCCATCATACAGTAGCAGCTAAAATATTTTAAATATATAATAACATCATTTATATATATATATATATATATATATATATATATATATATATATATATATATATATATATATATATATATAATAACAACATATGGAATAACATCATTTCAAACTTAATACTAGTAGAAATGTCTAAAACTAATTGTGCCCTGGAATTGCATTCTCATAATAAATTTGCAATGTTAGATAAATGTATAATTAAATTTTTTATGGAACCGATAACGTCAAATGACTTTCGTTTACTTTTAAATTTTTAGCTCATTGTTTTATTGATCATCTTTCGTGCTTCTATTTGTAATCTCATTTTGATCTTCGTTTTCTCCATTATTATTTTTTTTATATATATACATATATACTTGAATACTTGACTGTATTGCAAAATAGGAGGAGTTTCAATAAAAGTTGATTGATTTAATTAACTATAGCATTTAGTGTTGTCCTCTTTGAACTTGTAACGTTTCAGAAGTGTATACTGTGATACTGTGCTGTAAAACGTGGTTTTGGGGTGCAGAGATATCACTGTAAACATACAGGTTAATCGCAATAAACACAATAAATGCAGAAGTTTTTCCAACCCATTTATGTGTCGGGTTATAAACGTCGTCTTGCGTAAGGTCTAATGTGTCAGATCAACTTGGATTCAACCATCTGCCAAGTGTGAAAGTTAAATATTAAGGGGGAAAAAAAAAAACGTGCATGCGTTCTGTAGCCTAGTGTACTTCATTGTATTTTTTTTTCTCCAAATTTTAATGACATTTAATTCAACTGTTAATGCAAACGATAAGATACACTTATGATAAGATATAAATGCTAAGACACACTTATTTTACATACACTTCATTGACACTAAAGACGAGACAATTTCCAAGAACAAAAAGGGAATTGTGATTGGTTAGGTTTCGGTCAATGTGACCCATTTCAAATTTAATAAATAAATAAATAAATGTTTTCCCCCAAAATTCCCTTTGCTTGCCTGAGTTTATTTCGTTTTCCTAATCAGGTTGAAAGATATTTAAACATATTTAAAAACAGGCTGTGTTAGTGAAGATGGCGTGCTCATTCTAAGAACAGCAACATAAAATAAAAGTGTTAAAAAGGCTGGTTTGTACATTTAAACCAAACGTAATCTCGTTTTTGTTACAGTTTTATGGCGCTAATTGCTAATATTTAAATATGTAAGGATTACACACTGGGTTTTTAGAATAAATACTTCAGTAATACTTCTATAAATATATAGAGATAGTTTGGTTCAGTGGGACTTTGTTGCTAAGTAGAAAACAGACCAGGAGGGTTAAAGAGAGAGAGGGAGGGAGAGAGGGAGGGAGAGAGAGAGAGAGAGAGGGGGGGTGGGGCTTAAGAGTTGAATGATGCTTCAGCCAAAGAACATCTAACATTCTCCCCCGGTGTGTTTGCTGCACAATAAGAGTCTGAAAATGTTTTATTTCTTTTATTTTGCAGTGTTTCTGGCGTGTTCAGGTGAGACGCTCAATACAGCTTCGATATACAACATACAACAAGGTCTAAACTTCTTAAGTTATGGTTGTTGCCATGTAATGTTTTCATCTTGTCTTATTCAAAAATTCTATTTTGCTATATTAGAAATCCTGTGTTTTACTAAATGAAACTAATAACCACTTAACCTAGTTATGTTTGCGAGCCTTCACACAAATGTGAAAAAGTATGATAATATCTGCTCAAATTATTTCATTACAATAACGTCTGGGTTTTGTTTTGTTGTTGTTGTTGTTTTTGTTTTTTTTATGTTGACTTTAGTCCAAATTGGTTACTTTTTATGAATTTTACATGTTTACATTTTATAAAAACGTACTGTACGGATTTCGCCTTTGAATGAATTTAGATCTTTTGGAATGATTTGAACAGTAGATCTTTTCAGTAGTTCGGTAGAACATGTCCGATTTCAATAATTGAATAATAGCTGCGTGATATATTTGTGCTTTGGTAGAGAGACCGCTCACAGTATTTTACAACTTTTCCTTCATTTCCCAAAATCCAAAATTGAACAAAATATACTAGAGCGACATTTTTCATGTTGTATTTTTGTTTTGTTTTGTTTTTTTACTCCTTAGTCTAAAATGTGAATTTATACATGTTTAACTGAGCAAGTAACCAAAGTAACCTTTTTAGGACCAAAGAAATTGCTCTCAGATGAAAACTAGCCAGATTTGGAGTACAGGATAAACTCTCCTGATACAGAACTCATTTACATGCCTAAGCGATGTATATATTTGTGCCTTTGTGGAAGAAAAAATTCACTTGATTGTATTTTTACAACTTTTTCTTGATTTTCTGAAATCCAAATGACCTTTTTTTTTTAGTCTTTGTTGTAAAATCTGAATTATACACGTTGTACGGGTTTAGACATAAAAACTGAAAAAGTGCAAGAAATTTCTTTCAAATGAAAACTACCAAGAGTTAGTGTAAGAATAAATAGCACCTGATTCAGAACAAAGAAGACCATAACAAAAAAAGTGAATACATTCGTGAATTTAAGGAGAAAACGTTGATTAATGTTAGATATCTTGAGAATACAAATGTTCTGACACCAAACCGAAAGCTTTTTTTTTTCTTCCTGTGGCCAGCTTTCTTTATTGCGTTTGCTTTTTTAAGGCTTTTGATTCAAAGGCATAAAGTAAAGATGACAGTTCCAAGTGTTCACCCGAAGCCTTGTGTGCTGAGCACGCAGAATTTTCAGATACACTATACTTCAATTTCATATGAAGATTTACCAAACTGCTTTACCAAAACTCAAAGCGTCTTAGACATAAGTGTTTTCTGGAATGACATCCCTGCAGAAAAAAAAAAATTTCAAGAAATTCCAATCACAGAAATTCTAATGGTTTCCACTACAAGTACCATTACAAACCATCAGCTGACGGTAAAAACCATTACCAAATGATTTACATTAAGTAGTAGGATGTATTAAGGACATAGGTCCTTAATAGTATCCACTAGACATAACATGGCACCAACAGAAGGCAACAAATTACCCAGTACGGACCATTACAGTTTACATTAAAACCAATACAATTGCCATTATAACCATTAAAACCATTACAAATTCTATAAGGGGTTCTATTGGGGTTTTTTTTTCAGCAGGGATATAAGCTGAGTAACAGCTTTTTATGGTGAACTTTTAGACTTTTTGGAATGCAGTGTAAAAGATGTACAGAATGTACAGTCGTACGTGTTTTACGGCTATAACTTAGCAAAGGAAGTTGTTACCATCAAGCAGCAAAGCGTTTAAAATCGATCTAAAGCTGAATTAGCTTTTTTTTTCTTTTTTTTTTCAATGAAATTTGTACCATGTAAGAAAGCTATGACTCAAAAGACGTTTTGAAGCACCGGCAGTGTGTGAGGAAGGTTTGCAAGGTTTTAAATGACGATCAGACGGTAAATCTAGCTCGATGTATTTGCAGTCATTGGTCACGGTGAGCGGAGGTCCTGTGAGTCTGATCTACAGCAGGAGGTTGAGGAGCTAACGGCGAGTCTTCAGGAGGTTGCGCTGGGAGCTTATGAAAACAGCACATGGGTACGTCTGACAAGTCACGTGGTTTTATTCTTAAATAAGAAAACAACGCTTCGGGTCAACAACACACAACACAACAACTCTGGTTTGTGTGTGTGGTTTTTTTTCTCTCCACAGAAGCTGCCGTATAAATGCTGCATGTGCAAGGAGTCGGTGAGAACGGCCAGGTTTCTGATCATGAACGAGATACAGGAGGTAAAATGACCTCAAACACTTCGAACACTCCACTCTGCTCTATGTGAAGAAAAAAAAATTGTAGCTACGTGGCTAATTGCGTTGACGGAGTTAAACACAATTTGCCGACATTTTTTCACTCAAGTTCTGTAACTGACGTATAACTAAAACTCAAATGCTTTCATGCTTTGTTTCAAATCTGTACACACAAAAAGTTTGGAAGTCAAATCGCCTTGTTGACAAAAAATCCAGTGCCAAACCTGACCAGGATAAAGCGCTTACTGGAGATAGATGAATAATTAAGAAGTTCGTTTTTTTTTGCTTCTTTCTAAAAAAAATAAATAATTGAAATGATCTGCAAATAGATGTCTTCCAGTCATCTAGAGCAGGGGTTCCCAAACTTTTCCAGGGCAAGGCCGCCCAAATGGCATTAACATTTGACCGAGGTCCCCCTTTTGCAAGATGTCTTTAAAACACGTTAAAAATACAGACTTCTGAATATATCCCCCTTTTATTTATTAATAATTACATCTTACATCGTCACATTACATTACATTAGGAATTGGTTGTGTGTGTGTGTGTGTGTGTGTGTGTGTGTGTGTGTGTGTGTGTGGTTGTCTGAGAGTGAGAAAGAGAAAACATCCATTTATTTATTTTTCACACCAAATTGTTGAGGCCCCCGGGCGCCCCCTGGTGGCCCCTTGTAAAACCACTGATCTAGAGCCTAGCAATGTTATTGCATTTTACTGTTTTAACATCATTCCCTTTAGCATTTAGAGCAGCGATGTGGTTATCTTGCAGTCCTTACGCATGTTTAATGATCGTTTTTATCTCACTCTTTCTTTTGCAGAAAGCCGAAAACATATGCAGCGTCGTAAAAAGCATACGAGAGCAATGCTTGAGTAAAGCGAAGATTTATTCAGACAAACTAGTGCGAGCCCTTTTCCCCGGCGGTCCCCAGGCCATCTGCAAGATTTTGAAGGTCTGCAAATAGCCGTGTTACGAAATATTCGTATTTCGTAATTACTCACAATTATTCTGGAACATTCTCTGTATCTCTTTAAACAGCTTAAAAGTTATCATTTGCAATCATTTGTACACAACGAGTAACTTACAGTATCCTTTTTTGATATTTTTATGTGAATAATGCCAGTTGATGCAGAATTGAATACATGTTGCATGGTGCAGGTATAAATGAAACTATTCTGTGGAGAAAAGAAAATCCAAATAAAAAATAATAAATATGCATTTTACAGATCTTTGCATGCATAAAAATGTGACATTTGTTCATTAAAAAAGACCGAAGTGACGGTCATGATACCTGCTTCTGTTTATAGTTACTCATTTCACTCGTATCCAGAGTTCCATTTTACACCAATGAACCCGTTCAAAAGTTTACACACGCTCGATTCTTAATACTGTGTGTCGTTACCTATAGGATTAACGACTGTGTTTTTTGTTTTTTTTTTGTTATTCACGAGTCCCTTGTTTGTCCTGAGCAGTTAAACTGCCCACTGTTCTTCAGAAATATCCTCCGGGTCCTGCACATTCTTTGCTTTTCCAGCATCTTCTACATATTTGACCCCTTTCCAGCAGCGACTGTATGATACTGAGATCCATCTATTCACACCGAGGACGACCGAGGGACCCGTACACGACTATTACAAACGGTGCAAACGTTCACCGATGCGCAAGAAAGCAACACGATGCTTTAAGAGCCATGGGGGGGTGTAAACTTTTGAACAGTATGTTCGGTGTAAATTCCTATTATTTTGTCTTCTGGGAAACATGTAAATATCTGACGTAGCATCTGAAGGGTGGTACTAAATGAAAAATATAAGATCCTTAAACAAAATAATGACAATTTATACCCATCATCCCGTTCAAAAGTTTACACTCCCCTGGCTCTTACAGTTTTTCACAATCGCTAAAAGATAGTCCATGAAACTTTCCCATCCTTTTCTCCAAGCTCTAAATTCACAATTCACGATATTCAAGCTAAATTCGCCAAACCTACAACTACTATTTCAAAATCAAACCATCGCCTCATAACCGTTTTAACTTTGCCCAAAACCAAAACACGCTCTCGGATCATAAACGCGGCTAATCAAAATGTTAAACACTACTGAGCAACCATTAGACACTAAACCAAAAATTGTAATCTTCCATCTCCATGTTGAGAAGAATTTTTCGATTGGAATTTTTAAAAAAAAAAGGAGAGTAGGGTGGTTGGAAAACATTAAAGAAACACTGGGTGATGGTGACCCATTCCTGGACCTGGGCACCATGGTGAAAGCTCACATTGTCCCAAACAACCACATAGACTCGATGCTCTGCCTGGCCATGATCCTGGAGCTCACATTCAAACAGGAGATCCTGAAAACCACCCAGGAACGCGAGGAGGTCGTCAGTGTTATAAGGCCCCAAGGTGGTATGGTGGTGGAAAACCCTTCTGTTATTGATGGCCACGCAAAGGGTCACACTGCCTCCATGCTGACCAGGGACTTCCACGATGGCCAATTATGTTCTTTCCACGCCTTCTCCTTTTCATCCCATTGAAGCCAGCCTCAATAGTATAAATATACTCATGGGGCCTTCCCGTTGAATCCAGGTCAAATATTCTTGGTTAAATATATACAAAAGGTTTTGTATGTTTACAGCAACATCATTTGTCTGAAGAACAGCGGGCAGTTTAGCCGCTCGGGACGAACAAGGGACTCGTAAACAACTCTCACAGAACGTAAAAACAGTCGTTGATCATCCAGGTAACGACACATTTTTAAAAATAAAGGGTATGTAAAGTTTTGAACTGGTTCATTTGTGTGAATTCAGTTGTGGACTAGATGTAAACTTGTTGTAGCTCATTCAGGGCAGAACTAAATAAAGAACAACATGCAATTTTTTTTTTTTATGATCCCTCTTGCAAGGCATATGTAAACTTAAAACCTCGGCTGTACATCTGAACATGTTAAATTATACGTAACCATATACTGTACATAAAGTAATAATTATGACTACATATAAGTATGTGTAAAAAAAAATGAAGTAAATTAATGAACGATCAATAAAGGCTACACTTCTATCTGAACTTCGCAATTTCCAAGGCGTATGTAAACTTATGACCTCAACTGTAAACTCTCACACACTTTTAATAATGTTCATAACCATGACAGTGATGTAGGTCAAACACCCGTTTAGTTGCTACGTTGCTGGTTTATATTGCTCATAAGTGAGACGAACTTGTCCGAAGATGGAACAAACTCTCATAGAAACTAGGCGAGACTTTTTGGGATCAGTAACGTAGGGCTTTAGGCTTCACGACGGTGTGAAGCTTAATTTAAAAAACTGCTATGTTGGGTATTGAATAAGAACAGCTTGTGTTTCTGTCATCACGGCTTTTAACACTTCTGAGACAGCAACACACACATTTCTGAAACAGCAACACACAGGTTTCTGGGGTTTTCTCGTCACACTCATGCAAAGCACTTTTACCAAGCAGTGGTTTTCTTACCGAGTTAGTGTTTTGTACTGTTTTTTTCTTTTTTTTTTTTATAAAGTATCCAGTATACCATTTCTTATCTTATTCTCAATTATTAACAATATAAACGTTAATTACGGAAATAGATCCTCAAAAGTCCTCTTGCTCAGGGATCCTTCGGATGGGTGTTGGTGTCAGTGATGTACATAATAAAGGTCACTCATTTAAATAATAAAAACGTTTTAAAAAAATAAATAAATAAATAAAAAGAACTGTCTTATTTAGTATTTTAAGTACTTTAAGAAAAACAATAAGTTGTGAATTTTCTGTTGGTAATATAATCAGTATATTCTCTAAGGAATGCTTGTGCTCCAATAGACTAATTTTGAAACCGTGGAACCGTGTGTGTGTGTGGGTGTGTGTGGGTGTGTGTGTGAAACCTCAGTGCACGTAACGGAGAGTAGCAGTGTGGTGCGGGTGTGTACAAGTTTGCAATACTGATCTGCAGGTCAGCAGCTTCTCACTGATGGAGTTTACACACATTCACCACACACTCCGTGCCAAACATGATGACAGAGAGAGAGAAAAAAGCCTGTTATCCGCAAATAAATAGAAATATAATATTATATAATATAACAGAACTTTATTAGAAAGATTATTATTTAATTTTTTTTTTTTTAAGGGTAAGAAAATTACAGCGTTGGAGAGATAAGGACCATCTGGTAAACGGGAAATATCTCCATGGGTGCAAAAATATATTATTATTTCTCAGAAATTAATATTTATTCCATCATTATTTATTTATTAAGTGACTTTAGGATTCTAGTTCACGTCCTTTTGGTTACAGGGCCTTAGTCACTGACATTGTGATCAGTTTACTCAAAGCGCAACTTGCTGTTGTAACTCCAGATTGAGAAGGAAGATTTTCCTTTTACTTTTTTTGTTTTCTTTTTCCCCAAAAACAATGAGAGATGCAAACTTTTGCAGTCGACTCAAAAAGATATTAAAAGTATGATACATGTCCAGTAACCTATTCAGCCTAATGAACACATTGTTCTTCATTATCAACTGTTCACTGATAAATTATTATTTTATATTTCCTGGCATCCCCATCCAGGGTATATTCCCATTTCACGTCAATCGTTCCCACAATCCACCTGAACTCCGGAGAGACTCTGGATCCACCAAGACCATGACCATGAGAAAGAACGTACTGAAGATAAGTCTGTAACACAAGCTTTGGCAGCAATATGTATTAAGAAGTTAAGAAGTTTAATACTGAGTGAAACCAGGAGGCAGTTGCACGGCAGCACAGCGGGAAGCGTTGCCACTTCACAGCTCCAGGATTCCCGGTTTGATCCTGAATTCAGGTTACTGTCTGTACAGAGTGTCACATGTTCTCCTCGAGTACGTGCGGGTTTCCTCCGGGTTCTTCAGTTTCCTCAAAGCTCCAAAAAACATGCAGTTAGGTGGATTGGTGGATCCAGATTGCCCCTAAGTGTGTGTGTGTGTGTGTGTGTGTGTGTGTGTGTGGGTATGGGTGTGTATGCATTTCCCTGTGATGGACTGGCATCCTGGGTGTGTTCCTGACTCACACACAGTGTTCCCGGGAGAAACTCTGGATCCCTGACCATGATAACGTGCTTACTGAAGATGAATGAATATACAATGAGGTGTTCGGTCATCAATACAGCCTATGGACTGGGGGGGGGGCATTGACTCCTCCATGTTTGTCTTTTCTCAGCAACAATCCAGCCATCTAAATGTAATGAGTGATGTATATTTATGTCCTTCTACTGTATTTACTGCTGATGCTGCGAGCGGCCATGTCGATTCGATGTCACTTGTTGGACACAAGGTTGAGGAGACCTTTCCGTGTTCCTGAGTGGGAATTTCCGAGTTGAGGGAGTGTTTTCTTGTTTTTTTTTTCCTAGTCAGAGTTCGGAGTTATTACTTTTAGTCGAATGCAGCATTATTCTACACCCACTACAAGCTCATACCCTATTGGTCTATTTTAGATTCTTATCGTTTTGTTTGTTTGTTTGTTTGTTTTTTTCCAATGTTGACATATACACAGTGTACAGTCTATAATGAATAAGTCAATATTTAATTATATTTATAAGCTGTGTAATATTTTAAAAGATCAGTTAAACCAAAAGAAACTATAAGACAGAATGAATGGAGAGAACGAGGAGGACGTGTGGGGGAAGAGGGTTGGGGGGTTGGTTATAGACAACAGCCGCTGGCTAGACAGTAACGGTAGATGTTGGATGGGGATATGTAACTAGTTTGAACTCTTCTTTCCCCATCAACATGATATTTCTTACATCGCATATCATTCTGCTAGTAACATTCTCAGGTAAGATTTGAAGGTTTTATGCAAACCTTTGCTTCACATCACATCCTTTTAAATGTCTTTCCTTTTTTAGAATCTTGACAAGGATTTCTTGTCACATTGAGCCATGTTCTACTTTGTTTATATAAAAGGCTATATCATTTATTTATGGGGTTTGTTTTTGTTTTATTTTGGGGTTTGTTTGGGGGGGGGGGTATTCTAAGGATATCTAAGGGATATTCATTTTACAGAAAATTCTTATTATCCATAAATAGTATAGATAATACTGTATAATTCATCTTGTAATTCTCTGTTGTGGCTTAAATGTGTTTATCAGGAATAAATTATAAATGTCTTAAGTATAATAATGAACCCTCTTCATTATTAGACTTCTTAAAAGAATAAAAAAAAAACAGGTCACAATAAAAAGTATAAATGATTTTTTTAAAAAAACTTTTTTAAAAAAATTAAAAAAAAAAAAAAAAACTTGTATATAGATATATGGGTCATTTTTTTCTTTATTTTTAACTTTCTTCCTTTCTTTCTCGCTATATGTCCCTCCAGGATTTTGCAATTGCTGAGATTAACGCCAAATCAAGGAAACTCCGTGATATTCGCAGGAATATTGTCGAAATTTTCAAAATTTACTGCAGATTTTCTGCACATTTGGGCCAAGACGCGTCAGACAGCTAAAAGGTCTCATTTACCAACAAACATCAGTGTGAAAGACCGTGCAAAACAATTTTGTGCGATTGCGATCTCGCCAATTCTAGTAGTTTTCCACAAAAAAAAAAAAAACTCTGCAAACTGCATCATAAATTTTAAAAATCCTGCAGCAAAATCAAGCAAATTTGGCTGCAACAATCACAAAAAAAAAAACCTCTGTGAAATCCTGTACGGACTGAATAATATTTCTAATATACTGTATATTCGAAAATATATTGTCTTATATAACGTAATACATTTTTTATATACTGTATAATATTTTGGATATTAATAATTTTCTGTCAATTGAACATCTGTTGAATGCAAAAAAAAAAAAAAAAAAAGATGCATGATTTCTTTAACCTAGATATATTCTTTCTTTCTTTCTTTCTTTCTTTCTTTCCAGTCCTTGTTAGATGTGATGGTGAACCAAGATCGCTTGATTCCGGACAAGACCGATGTTAAACTTCTTGACAAGCATGTAGTCCAAACACAGGTTAAAAAAAAATAATAATAATTTGATTCTATGATTAATTTCTAAGTCATTATTTTGAAATATAACATTCATGCTATGTTAATCACAGCTCACTGTTTCTTTTAGTAAAGAAGTATATTTGGTAATCTTATTTCATTCCTTGTTATAATTGCAGGATGTGCACATTATGTGTGGGATGTGTAAGAAGGCTGTTAAAAATCTGATGATTCTGGTGATGAAACAGATTGATAAGGTAATGAAAGATGAAATGTAAATCTTTTTATACAGTTATGTGAGTAATGACCTGACGTTGTGACTGAAATGTTGTTGTTGTTGTTGTTTTATGGTTGATTATTTGACAGGAGATAAAGCTAATATGCGGCAAATCGAAGCACTCCCATAATACCTGCAAGCAGCACTTGTACAAGTACAAGGCTGTGGTCATTCACCGAATTTTCAACGGGAAGAACGCGAGAGAAAGTTGCAAGCATATGCGCTTATGTTAAAAGCTGTAAATTGTGATTTTATCACTTAAACTCGATGGTCAAAGTTGCGTCCTGGAGATACTTTAATGCTTTGATTGATTCATAAATCTGCTTTTGATCATACATGTTTCATTTATTTCTGTAATCATCTGTTATTATCTGTAAAGAAAATTACAAAAAGTATAAAAAAAAAAAAATTGTAATCAGAAATCACTGGGCTGATTATTTTTTGTATTACCTGTACTATATTAGTTAACACATATAACTGTACTTATATAACAATAAATATAGCATGCATGCCAATGTTGTGTGACTAAAGAGAAATAAATAAATGAATGTTTGCCGGATTTATTGTCTCCATCCAAAGTTTTAGACGTAGCTGATGAATAATTTTTTTTTTTATTATTGTTATTATTTTTTTTTAAAAAAGCTAATGCACCATGATTTCATAATTTTTGTTTAGCAGCCAAAAATACCCAGGACTTTAATATGGACAAATGAAAACAATTTAACAGTCAACTGTTCCAACACAATCCTTTATTTATTTATTTTTTTAAAAACCTTTATTTAAAATTGAATTTAACCAGGAAATTCATTTTGGCAAACAGCAAAGCCACTTGAAGTGAAAAGTTGAAGTGTTTACTTTAGAGAGAAAAATATGCATTGTTTTCCTTGCATATATAGGAATGTAGGAATAAAGGAATGCCTTTAAAACATAAACAGAAATGAATTTGTCCGGCTTTAATGCTTTGTTGCACACACCGACACTGATGAGGAACACAAAGACACATTGGATTCGGGAACCTTTAGAAAATTTAGGAAATGAAGATCTTCAAAAACTTAAGCTGCATTCTAGCAAACGTATTAGAATCAGACGAAAGAACAGAACATATAATCTGACAAAATAATGGAAACTTACTCGCTGTCTTCGGATGCATTCCCTCCAAGAAAACTCACTTCCCCAAACTGTTACTTCAAAATCATGTTCATAATTCGAAATAAATAAATAAATAAACAAATAAATAAATAAACAAACAAACAAACAAACATTAGGAAAGAATGAAGCTAAATATTTGATCAACTAATATATATTTTTGTATATAATAATTGAATTATATATGAAAATGTCTGTCAAGTGATAACTATCAAATAAGTGTGTTGTTTTTCAACAACAGTATTGATCAATTTAGATGTTTTAAATATTTACCATTTTTATCTATGATTCCTGTTTTTAACAATTTAACCAAAGCGCCTTCTGAGACATAAAAGTAGATCGTATGATGTGTTGTTTTTTTTTTTTAAACAACTAAAAAAAAAACCCCAACAATAATAACTATAAAAATGCAACACTTTAAATAAAACGCTGCCTCTCTATGGGGATGAATCAAAGGCATCAAATCGTTGCCCGATTCATTCGAAATGATTCGTTCGAACGAACCGGATCATTAAAGTGAGTCATGGAGTAAGGGCAGACGTGCGCGCGCCGCCACTTACCGTTCGCACGTAAGCAGTGTTCCAAAGTGAGTAAAATTCTATTTAAAAATAGTTTAAATAAAGATGAATAAACAACTCTGCTAGCGAAAAACTTCACATATTCTTTACTGTGTGTAAATGTTGTCGCTGTGCGATTAATTTATCCGCGTACTGTGGTTGTCTTTTAGTCTGACAGCTACGTAGCTAATTTTACTAATTTAATGCTAGCTAATTAGCATCCAGGTCTAATTCTGTGACGTGACGTGACGTGACGTTTCAGAACTGAAAACATCTTTATTATTCAGTTTTATTGACTTTGCCTCAAAGATAGGACAAGAAATAAGATGTTGTGACATAACTACAGGTTGTTGTTTCGAGAAAGGTAACAGTTTGTTTATATTTATTTAGTAATGTTGTGTATAACAAACTAATCTGTGAAACTAATCTCACACTAAGTGTGAAAAAGGAAAGCTTTTTTTTTTAATGAATTGTTTTTGTTTTTCCAAAAATAATATTATCATTAATATTAACATTTGGCTCCCCTTTGGGTTTCTTTTTGGGAACCTTTTCATGACGTTCTCGTAACGTTGTATTTTGGTTTTGTTTTTTTTGTTTTTTTAATGAAGCCAACGCTGCTACTGAAGCGTTCTGGGAACTTTAAAATACATCCATCGCTCACGGTTATGGAACAACTTAAACTTTTGCCAAACGTTGCTCTTTTTTTTTTTGGTATCTAATGACTAACCTTCAAGGAACGTTTCCTCAACGTTTTTTCATCGTCTCATAACAAAAGCTTTGTCAAATAGGTATATTCCAAACTAACCTTCCAGGAACGTTTCCTCAACGTTCTTTCATCGTCTCATAACAAAAGGTTTGTCAAATAGGTATATTCCAAACTAACCTTCCAGAAACGTTTCCTCAATGTTCTTTCATCATCTCATAACAAAAGGTTTGTCAAATAGGTATATTCCAAACTAACCTTCCAGAAACGTTTCCTCAACGTTCTTTCATCATCTCATAACAAAAGGTTTGTCAAATAGGTATATTCCAAACTAACCTTCCAGGAATGTTTCCGCAACGTTCTTTCATCGTCTCGTAACAAATAGGTATATTCCAAACGAACGTTCCTGTAACGTTCTTCTTTGCTCTCATAAAGGGAAGTTTGCCAAATGGGTATGTAATTTTTTAATACAAACTAACGTTCTAGGAACGTTCCCATAGCAGTGTCTTACAGGATGTTCTGAAAGTTCCGTGACGTTTTTAGGTTCTATACATAAAAATATCATAGATGTGCTGCATTCGATTGAAGCTTGTAAGACAAAATTTCTGACGTCCTAAAAAGGAAAAATCAACCCCCTTACACCCGCCCCATCCCAAAATAAATAAACGTTCCCTGATTAATCTTGGAATACCTGCTTGGAAAGTCTGGAGGGTTTCTTCAACCCAGAGTTCAGTGTATGTTGTCATGTCAACATGGCTGCTTTCACCGTCAATTTCCCGATAGGTTCTAATAATGTAAAGGTTACCAGAATGTTAGAGGAAGGTTCTCCAAACCATCCTGGGTTACTACGTTTAAAAATTGTTTAATGTTTTTCTTTATAAAACATTATATCTCAGTAAAGAAAGCTTTCCTGGAAAATCAAATGGGACCTAAAAAAAAGAGGATTCCATTTCAGGATCCAAAAACAAACGTTTCCAGAACGTTCTGAGAACCAACGTCAGACGATCGCTAGCTGTATAATACTTTATCCAGCCGTATATTTGGTCAACCTCTTTATTCGGGATAGTTTGGTATACGGTATTGCAGCAAGATATTAACGTATTTGATAATAAATCGTGGTTGTGATGTGGAATATAAAAGAATCCTCCTTTTTGTTCTTTCCGTATCGTTTCAGGCTGTACGAGCATGATGAAGCAGCTCAACCGTGCCGAGACTCCACCGTCCATCACGTTACGTATCGGATCGGCGGTGGCTCACAGCCTTCAGCTCCGACGAGGCCTTCGGGTGAAGCGTCCGAACGTTCAGGGCCCTCGGGGACCGCCGGGAAAGAGCCAGAACAACGGCACGACTCGGCATTGCGGTCAGATCTCCTGTCTGAGCAAACAGCTGTGGGGTCCGACCCTGGTCGTCCAGCGCCAGGAGATGGCTGCTTACTTCAGGCTTTTTGGTGAGGATAAACTGATGGTGCAGATAGTTTTACGGTATTCTTAATGTTTTGATGTTTTATTTTACGTCAGGTCTGTCGTAATGAAAAAAGATTACGCCGATGCAATACCCAGGATTAGCATCAGGCCGATACCGGCTAAAAATCTGAACGGATTCAATCCGATCCTGTGACAGATTGTGAAGATTGGTTTTGGATTTGGAACCAGAAATGTTTACTTATAAAGATTTTTTTTTTTTTTTTGTTAGGACTGATTTTCATATCTATACTTTTTATTAATTAAAATGTAATTTGCAAATATGAGCAAAGAAGGCTGTGAAAACTTGTCTTAATTGTTTAACCTTTTGATCTTTGGTTTACAAAAATTCACAAAAACACTCGCATGGAAAAAAAAAAAATCGCTGTTAAATACAGGTGTGCAACAATTATTGGCACCCTTTTAGTCGGTACTTTGTGCTACCTCTCTTTGCCAAGATGACAGCTCTGAGTCTTCTCCTATAACGCCTGATGAGGTTGGAGAATACATGGCGAGGGATCTGAGACCATGAGGATATGCAAGGGAAATGTTTGCGAATTATTCCTAGTTTATTTGTTTGTTTGTTTGTTTTACATCAAAGGATCCAGAAAACCTTCTGAGGTTAATCCTGAATATTATTAATTCGGCAATTTTTTTTGTCTGTTTCTTACTGCGTCACTTGTTTTTTTTCTTAGACGATGATCTCATCCAGGATTTTCTGTGGATGGACTGCTGTTGCAAAATTACAGATAAGGTACTAAAGTCAAATTCAGTTCGATTTAGTTTTTAACAAAATGAACAATGCTCTTACACATGGAAATGGTAATATTTATATTTCAGGATTTTGTATGCACAAGGCAAGAAAAACAACAGGTTTTTACTTTCTAATCCACTTTTTTTTTGTGTGTTGTAGTATTTGCTCGCCATGACGTTCGTCTACTTCAAGAGGGCGCGCTTCAGCATCAGCGAGCACAACAGGATGAACTTCTTTATCGCGCTGTAAGTTCATTTCATTAAAGCGGTATTTCAGCAAAAATCCTAATGTGGATAAAGTTCATGTCTTTTTCTTTCTCTCCATGTTTAATAATAAGAACTGGCTTAAACAGGAGCCGGTATGACTTGGGGTTTTGGTTTTACCGGAATGGTCTGAGTGACAACAGCAAAAGCAGTTATTGATTATTTGTACATAGAGTTTAATTATCTAATCAACCAATCATGTGGCAGCAGAACAATGCATAACATCATGCACATACAGGTCAAGAACTTTAGTTAAGGTCCACGTCAAACATCAGAATGAAGAAAAAGTGATGAGAGAGGTCAGAGGAAAATGGCCAGATTGGTTTGAGCTGACAGGAAGGATATAACAACTCAAATTATCACTCTTTACAACCGTGGTGAGCTGAAAAGCATCTCAGCATGCACAAAACATCGAACCGTGAGGTGGACGGGTTACAACAGCAGGAGACAACATCAGGTTCCACTGCTTTCAGCCAAGAACAGGAATCTTAGGCGATCATGGGCACGAACTGGACAGCTGAAGACTTGGGAAAAGACCAGGTCACTTTTGTAACGTGCAATTAGTCTGTTATATTTTCAATACAGTGCGTACTGGTGACACCTTGTGGTCAAGATGATGAATTGCAGCTCCTGGTGGCTTTCATGTATATCAACTGGTAAAGTGAAGTAATGCTGTATAGCACTCAAGAAAGGATGTGTGTGTGTCTGTGTGTGTGTATATATATAATATATACACATACACACACACACACACTACCAGTCAAAAGTTTGGATACACTTGACAAATGTTTCTCCTGATGTTAAAAACCTTTTGATCTGAAGGTGTATGATTAAATGTTTGAAATCGGTGTTGTAGACGAAAACATCATCGTATTAATTTCTTTCATTAGAAAACTAACACTTTATTTACAAATTTTTTTTTTTTTTTTAAACGTTCGACTCGGAGGGAAATATTCCGAAACGCAGCCGATAAGAGTCCAGCGAAGGCGGGAACTCCTTTAATACTATTTAAAAAGCATCTCGGGGAAATTCCTCAAGAAATCGGATGAGAAAATGCCAAGAATACATTTCTGGAAATTCTAGGCAAAAATGGCGTCTACTTGAAGATGATAAAATACTAAATTATGTTGATTTTATTTTGGATTTTTTTTTTATCACAACATAATTCCCGTTCCATTTGTGTTACTCCAGAGTTTTGGTGACTTTATTATTTATTATTATTATTATTTGGTTTCTCAACTTGGTTTTATAAATAAAATCAGTTCTCGTAAGTGGACTCGGACCACTTTTAGCCCTGACTGCATCACTCTTGGTGTGTGTCGTAGATACCTAGCAAACACCATGGAGGAGGATGAAGAGGAGGAAAAGTACGAGATCTTCCCCTGGGCTCTGGGAAAAAGCTGGAGGAAGCAGTTCCCTCGTTTCCTGAAGCAAAGGGACAAGCTGTGGGCTCGCATCGAGTACCGAGCTGCAGTCAGCCGCCGCTGCTGTGAGGAGGTAATAATCCATCTCACGTCTTCCTCATGGCATTTCCGGGAGGTTGTCCGCACCACTGTAGTATCTGACTTGTTCAGTAGGGAACTACATCTCCATCTAAATCTACATTTGTGAATTCCCACCCTAGCTCGCCCCTATCACAGGTCCACTACCAACGAGGGAGGGCTTACAACTTCTATCTAGATATTAGGTGTAACAATACATTGTGACACAATGCATCGTGGTGCAAATTTGTTATTATCCATCTAATGCAGTTGTACGGTTTGAACACCAGAGGTCCCAACGTGCACAACCCGTACAGTTGAAATATATAGATGGTGCCTAATCGCCAACCATTTTTTTACAGGTTATACAGTTCCACCTCCTTATAACTATTAAAAAGACCTCTTCAGTAGGTTGCAAATAACACCAGCTGTGTGCCGGTGCGATCTGTTGTGCCCGAGAAAAAGAGAACATAAAAGCCGGCCACCTCAGCCGACCTTGGAGCTCTATTTCCAGTAAAAACGACCTCTTCAGAAAATCAAGAAAATTTTATAAAACAGGGCTTTAAACGAATATAAAATCAACATCAGAAGAGAAGCCGCCTGGATTGCAGCGTCGCTGCGTACAGGAATACTGTGTATTTTAACGTTGGCGTGTGAGGTCATATCTAGTTGCCGAAGAAATTACTAGTGTGACCGGCGCTTTAATCGTTTTAATTGTTGCAGCCCACGTCATACATTCCTCTGTGTGTGTGTGTGTGTGTGTGTGTGTGTGTGTGTGTGTGTGAGATCAGGTGATGGCCATCGCTCCGTCTCACTTCATTTGGCAGCGAGAGCGAGCTGCTCACCACAGCGGGGCTCAGCGGCAGTACCGGGACAGGGAGGAGGTACAGATCCCACGAGGTCCAGCTGCCTCTCCCGAGCCCTGTGCTCTGTGTGCTAAAGCCTCATACCTCTCCTCGTCCCCTCTTCCCCTCACACTCAGCCCGAGTCTCCAGGAAACACCCAAGACCCAGAAATTAGTCTGGTCCCGCAGTAAAGCCTCCTGCTACTGCACACACAGCCCAGCAGGTGGGACAGTAAAGCGCTGTACTGGTGAATCTGAAGACATGTAATACCTTTCCTTTCCCCTACCCCCGCTTCATTTATTTATGTATTTGTTTGTTTATTTATTTATTTATTTCTCCTCCCCATAAATCAATTGCTGCTAGCTTGTAGTGTACGTTTTACAATCCCGCTTCCCTCTCATATTTTTTTTAATTTACAAACAGGAAGTGACGTTCACAGCGAATCCGGCCATGACGATTCCACAGACTGGATCAACAAGGACTAGAGTCTCGATCGCAACCAGTAACACATCGTCCGTTACCTAGAAACCGCTATGCTTTGGAAACGTGCGTCATCAGGTAACGTTACCCACACGTCAAGGGATCGTCGTTGAACGGATCGACTGCGAGAACGAGCTGTGTTCACGTGCAAAGGCTTCAGTATCTACTGTTCACATGCACTTTTCATCCTGTCACACGTGTTTATCACTATCGCTATTTATTTATGAAGTACTAGATGTTCACGTGACACTTTAATAGGAATGTTTTTTTCGAAGAGCCTAAAGCACATCACACGCACGCTACGAGACGTTTAACGGCTTTCCCGGTCGTACACGATCAAACTAAACGGAAATAACTTCTCATTTAAGGCTTGTAAGAGAACTGTTACTGCGTTGTGTTTAAAATTAAAATAAACCAATGAAATAAACGCACTAATGAATGGCCCGTGATTTTTCAGAGAGCGCTTTTAATATCAAAATAATCCGGCTGTTAAGACAATCTGAGCTGTACAGTGTGGTCTGTTGAATAGATTTTTATTGCAAAACGGACCAAAAGCATCATTTGCAAATGGAAGCCGTAGTTTATCATAAGCTTGCTTCGGGGTCTTCATAGGTGCAGCTATTTGGATATTTTCCTCAGTTTCACAAGGAACGCTGGAAGAAAAAAAAAAAAAGAATGAAAAACATTAGGTTAGGTGATTTTGATTTGAACACTGAAGATTTTCTCATTTCAGCTGATGCTTTAAAAATAATTATTTGGTGTACACCTTCTAATGTAAAATGTACACAGAAAAACTTCCCAAAAGGGGGACTACGAATAAACATACAGACTAGAACTAGAAATTTCCACAGTAATCCATACGCTGCAGTGGATTACACAATATTAGAAACTTTCACAGTGGATTACTCTTCAGTAAAAACCTTTTGTAGTTTGAATTACACTGAATTGGAAACTTTCTCAGAGGACCATATCAGCTTGTCCATATGATCAACACTGGTTTAGAAACTTCTAGCATGGATCACTTCGCGTTGGAAACATCTGGAGTGGATCGCTTTGCATTGGAGACGTCTGCAGTGGATCCCATCACTCCCATCCCTGGGCGATGGGGTAGGGTGGCAAGATGGAAGCCTTTTTTAACCAAAAATAGAAAATGCATCCAATCTCCCAAAACCATGTGGAATAGTTTGTTACGGTCTGATGAGACCAAAGGTGAACTTTTTGGCCATAAAACTAAAAGATATTTTCTTCACACAAAAAAAAACAACACAGCACATCACCAAGATAGACCATCCCCATGGTGAAGCACGGTGGGGGCAGCATCGTACTTTCGGGCTGTTTTTCTTCAGCTGGATGGAACTGGGGCTTTAATCAGGGTGGAGCGAATCATGAAGAGCTCCGAATACCAGTCGATTTTGGAGCAACACCTTAAATCTTCTGCTAAAACACTTAAGACGAAGAGGAATCTCACCTTTCAGCATGACGACGACCCGAAACAAACCTCCAGATCGACAGAGGAACGGCTTCACCAAAACAAGTTCAAGGTTTTGGAGTCCAGACCTAAATCCAATCAAAGATCTGTGTGGTGACCTGAAGAGGGCTGTGTACAGGAGAAGCCCCGCCAGTCTGACAGAGTTAGAACACTTTTACAAGGAAGAATGGAAAAATATTGTACTGCTCAGTCAAGACGCTCCGAACGGATCGACTCTTACTTAAAAACGATTGAATGCTGTGAAAAAATCTAAAGGTGTTAGTTTAGGGGTGTGCATACTTATACAACCAGTAGACTTTTTTTTAGATCCACTCTATGGAACGTTTTGCAGTGGATCACATCACAGTGGAAACCTAAGAAACCGTGCAAGATCACACAGGATCACAGATCTCTGTAGTACACCATGCTGCATCATAACATTCTCTTGCAGCTCATCAGACTGGATCGGGTGGGGGTCGGGTGGGGGGGATGTGTTTACGGGTCATGGTGGAGCGACCAAAAACTCCTGCAGAAGATCAGCGTGGACGTGGAACTTCAGCACCAGACGATACCTGATCAAAATCTTTTGCAGCAGATCACTTTTTAAAGACCGGGTCACACCGGTCCAGAAACGTATACCGCAGATCACGCTTACCCGTGTGTCCGTTCTGTTCAGGATGTGGCCGAGCGATGTACGGGACGCTCCCGAAGGGGACGTGTGCTGGACTCTCGTGTCCTTCTAAAACACAAAAAGGAACATAATCGCTGTAAAACATCTGTTAGAATGATGTAAATAGCACTGGACGATTAACATTTCTGTTTATTAGTTCACATCTCTGCATGATGTAAACATTACTTACTTTTTTGTTTTTTTTGGTTCATATAATGATAAATTTGCAAAGCAACTCAAATACTTCACTTTCACTTCAAGCTTAAAGCATAAAGACGTTTAAAGATTCGCATGTTTTTGTTTCCTGTCTTTTTTTTTTTTTTTAATAGTTTTAGATAGAAGCATACTGTTAAAATATACAGTAAAAAAAAAAAAAAAAGTCACCTTCCGCGTCGTCGGTCGAGTCGTCATCCTCGCCCTCCGCGGTTTCTTCACCCGGAGGTTTTTTCCGCCGGTTGAAGGAGCCGTCTTTTTGGAGCGACGGCGCGAGCAGCCAATCCCTGTACTGCACCTCGACGACGCGTTCGCACACCAGAGGAAGCGTGGAGCAGCGCAGTCCTTCCATCAAGTCGATGATCTGCGTAACGCTGGCGTGCGTCACACAGGTGCGTGACGGATTAAAGGAGGGAAAAGTGTCCCGTGTTCAAACGTGTCGAGATCTACAGGATTTCAGTAAACAACAACGCTACAGGGGTGTATTGAAATTCAGATCCTGCCCAGGTTAGCCGTTACGATCTGATCGAACGCTTGTTCCCGTAGCTGAAGATTCCTTTTCTCCGGGAAATTATCGTGTCTAGAAAATATCGTGGTTTATTATTTATTTTTAACGAAGACGAAGCGTCTTCGTGACCTGAAAGACGAGACGAATGCTGCTTTGTATACGTGCTAACAACAAAAAGGATCATTTAAGATCCAAGTACCAAAAATAAAAAAAAAAAAACACCCTTTTAAGTAATACAAAAAGTAAGCAGCCATAAAAAAATAAATAAATAAAAGGACAACTTTAGTCCAAGTGCACAAACAGTAAAACAACAGGTTCAGAAGACTATACTGAATAATACAAGAGGAGCAAAATGTTTACTTATTAAAGGTGTGTGTGTGTGTGTGGCTTACTTGGCCTGATAGACGGCACACACACCTCCTGTATGGAGATGAGGTACGACTGTGGGTAAAGCCAGATGAGGGTTAATCATATCCAGAGCCACCTGAAACACACACACACACACACCAGTACAAACTGAAATCTGCCGCACTAGACAAATACCTCTGAGGTATTTTGCAGGTGTAACTCGTTCTGTAAAATACACGACAATGTTTTTAAAATCTTTATAAAAGTATTTTCTAATCGGTTGGTCGATCGGTTTCCTGTGACGGCGGCTCTGACAGGAAAAGCACAGGGTTAATATAAATGCGCTCCTTCTAATACGTTATCGTTTCTATAGCAACAACAGATTGTTTATTTATTTTTTTAAAAGTGTAATAGTTGATACGGTGACGTTTCCGTGTGGACGTTTATTTCACGTTTGTTCGAGGGGTCTCCAGCGTCAGCGCTCTGTCACAGTCGGAGGTGACGCTGTCAATTTCAGTGTTCTCGGTAACATGGCGCTCATTTTTCTGTCTTATTCATTTTAAGAGAGAGAATAAAGAGAGACCGGGGAGGGAGCGACTGTTTATCGCTGCTATAACTTGTTTAAAATATAGAACATAATATAAAAATGTAATCATTGGAAGCTTGTGGTGTAAGAGGAATAAAACACTTTTTGTGATGGAGAGGGTCGGGTTGATTATTTTCTCCTAACAGCATGACACGTGGTTTTCTTCCTAACTCGATAAACGTGCTAAGTTGCAGTGTTCGGACCCCTTACGGAATTGAAGCTCCGCCCAGCAAGCGAGGGGGCGGCGTTTATGAGATCTCCGAGGTGAAAGTGGACGTTTTCAGGCCACTCGTTTCCACTGCGCAGCCTCCAGGACGAACGCCAGCGCTCGTAATTTAACACGGCCCGTCTGTGGTGGTCCGCTCTTACTTCGACACTCAGCACGCTTCCACTAGAGCCCACTGAGGGGGGGGTGAACACACACACACACACACACACACACACACACACACACACAGAGAGAGCAGCAAGTCAGATGGCGTCCTTTAAGCAGGTTCCTAACGGGAGCAGAACTGACTGCCAGTTATCGAGACTGCTCGTCTACTGCCGTTAGTCTAAATCCTCGACCCCCGAGGTAGCGCACGCTTTCGTTTTATGAACTAAAAATGATGTGATTTCAAGTCGAAACCCTTTAGAAGTCTCCGATATTAGACGATACCTGTGAATCCGATACGATACGAGTCTGTGTAATTCAGGAGCCTCGGATTGATACGTGATTAACCGATGAGAACGTGAGGGAGGACTGATATCAATCGCGAATGATGACATAGAGAAGGACTATTTTAAAAGCATACGGTTAGCGTTAGTCCGAGTTCCAAATCCTCGGATCGTTACGGGAAATCATTCCTGCCTGCTGCCGTCAAACTTTATAACTCATCTGACCTTTATAACTCCTCACACACTCGTTAGATGAATTCATCTCTGCCTGTTAGACGTACGGTCAGGAACCGGACTTTAACTTACCTCTCATCTTTCGCACGCCACTTATATATAATATTTACAATCATATTTATATATCTGCTTCAGAATTTCTGCGTATACCATAGCTACATTACATTTAGATTATATTTATCTAAAGGGATCTATTCATCTACAGACGGGTCTGTCTCATGTCGTCTCTGCACCTTAGCTCCTTACTTCACATGGTGAAGTTTTTAACTGTGCAAAGCTTCCGCTATATTTGTATCCCTCCTTCTATATGCACTACCTCAGTGGTACTCATTGCATTCATTTGACATTGTACTGTGATCATACTGTATTGTGACTGTACTTAATGCACCTGGCTGCGAAGACACCTTCATTTCCCCACTTGAGATTAATAAAGTCATCCATCCATCCATCTATTTATCTCTCCAATCTATCCTAGCTATCTGTCATACCAAGGCTACACGTGTCTGACAGAGATAGCGTAAGGTTGAGAATCATTCTGGCATTTTGTGGGCCTGAATTAACCTCCATCGTGTGTAGATAAAAAGAAAAGAACCTGCTCGGGACAGGAAGAGACTCATGGCCCCGGATCCAGACCCCGACTCCAGCACGCAGTCTCCCTTGTTAACGTCCATCATCATCAGCATGGCATTGGCGTCCTGCAGAGAGACGAGGGGAAACGAGTCACGTGTCGAACCACTTTTTATTTTTTTTTGTAGATGTAGAGAATGCCATTGCTCTCGTAATGTCATTGAATCGAAATCGTTTCTCTTTTCAACATCTGAACTGTTCGTTAGTGCGAGTAGAGAAACGCGTACACGACTCCGACCGTGCGTATGAAGCACGAAAGGATACGTGTACGTGTTTTATAAAATGCAATGCAGTCGGTGACAGGGTTTTATTTGTTTATTTATTTATTTATTTAGTGGTCCCTGTTAGCAGTTTGAGAACCCCTGATCTAAAGTATGAATTCAGGCGCTTACGGTTTCATACTAGTGTCCAGAAGGTTGTAAGTTCACATCCCAGAACGACCAGAGAGCCGTGAAAGCCCGAGCTCTGTGTCTGAATATAAAGAAATCGGCGTGAGAGTGTATAAAGGCTTACTTTTGGGTAAGCAATAGCAGGCCCTCTTTTCATAAACAGCGTGAACTCTTCGAGACTGGGTCTGCGGATGAGCATAGGGATCCCCAGGCTGGTGCGTAAAACCGTCCCAGCGTGGCAGCCCTGGATGGCATCGTGAGCTATGAAACCACTGTTGCTCCCCAGCTTAGATCCTTTCTCCAACTGGAACATTTTCTGTAACTCCAGCCTTCGTTTACGGCGGTACTCAGCGAGGACGACTTCTCCGAAGCACATCAGACGCTCCCCAGGTAGAATGTGCGTCAAATCTTCTTTGCTTCCGTTTACAACACCATCTCCACTTTGTTCGTGAACATCTAGATCTTCGATGAGCTTCTTTGGAGTCTGTGTTTCCGTATCATCGTTCTCTTCCCTTGGTTTATTCCCTCTGAGTTCCCAGACCTCCTCACTTAACGATTCCTGGGGTAACATTTGACTCACCCTCTCTAAAGGTGACAAGGGTCGCCTCCCAAATCGAGAAGCTCCCTTTGAGAATGGAAAAAGCGCTGGACTAGATGGTACCGGTGCTCCAGAATCATCATTATCTCCTCCATCTGGACCAGTCCCAAACCGCTTGATCCAAGTGAATGAAGCGATTCTGAGATCACTCCGGTTGACCTTATGACTTAAACATGTGGCACACACTCGGGCCAGCCTTGGTGTCATTTTAATTGAGGGACCCAAATTGAAACACAACCCAAAGGCAAACATCAGCTAAGCTTCATAAGACTATCAAGGTTTCTACCAGTGATTAAATGTTTCTCATTCATTAATTGTACGTACATATAAAATGTACACGTAAATGTCAAACAATTCTAATCAAAGGGAACGCGCTTTGTCTTAAAGAAAAACCATCAATAAAATAGAAACGCAAACTCGAGAACCAGAAAGCGACTTTAAATGTAATGACACGTTAAATGCAATGCACTGAGAAAGCGATAGTAAACAAATCCAATCGCAGCGTGACTCTCACACAGCGGCGCCATTTTGGATTTGGTTACGTCATCAATAAGAGACGAACATGCTGCAGTACAATGAGCGACCACAAGATGCCGGCAAAAACCCGACGTGCTGTTTCAGTAAATACAAAGAGAAATAAAACGGAAATGTATATTTATATAAATATAAAAAAGGTCATACATCCAATACATTGTACGCATTTGTCACATTTGTACGGCTTATATGCTAGTGGGATATAAAATACTGCGTAATTTAATATCAATTAATTGAATGTTTAATCTTATTTCCAAAGCAGAAGATGGTATTTAGCCTTAAATGTATTTCTACATAATAAATACATACAAATATTATATTTCTACATATAAAATGTAGCCATAATAAGCAAACTATCTATCTAATAGTCATTATACGTGTGAAAAAATTCGAATTAAATATGATAAACTTGATATTTCCTTATTTTCCTTTAAACAGTTTTTGTTCACTAATATCTTCTACAGTAAAATCACAAGTTTCATATATTTGTATATATATATATATATATACGTTTTTGGACATAAACACAAGGATCTTAAATTATTATACAATAAAATGCAGCAGTAATTTTTAAAATAATATAGTGGATAACAAAAAATCTACACACCCCTGTTAAAATTGCAGGTCTTTGTTATATTAAAAAATTAAACCAACATAAATCATGTCAGATCTTTTCCCACCTTTAATGTGAAATACCAAGCGACAAAATTCAAGCAAAAAAACAAGTAGAAACATTTCAGGTGAACAAAAAAAAAAGAAAAAGGAAAAAATGACAGTAACTTGGTTACACAAGTGTGCACACCCTTTCACTAACACTTTGTTAAAGCAACTTCGAATATATTTACTAATTTTTTAAAAAAAAAATCCAGAAAGCTGGTACGCAAAATGATCTTTTGTTAGCTCATGAGAAGTTTTATTGTTTAGTTTTTTTTCCAAACACTAACTGGAACAGAAAAACAGTCTAGAATAGTACATAAGTATGCGATTTGAGACACAGTGCTAGTTTGGTAGATGTAGGTTGAGGTAGATGGACGGATTAGATTTGTCCATTTTTAATCGCTGAACTGCACAAGTGCAGTGTGTCAGGATAGTGAAAAAAGACCAAAAATAACACGTTCACTATTCACTTAAATTCATTTCCTATGTCCGAATGTTTCCTCCAGTAACATTTCAAAATACTAGCACACAACATAAGCCTTTGATTTTTTCTAATATTGATCTGTAAAATAGGTGAATAAAATAAAAGATTGTGCGTGTCTCGTGACCCCATTTACAATTCAAGCGATCCCTAGTTGGGGAACCCCTGACGCATTTCTTCATTAGCAAGCAAAAGGTTGCTGCTCATTCCAAAATAATTTAGTTTCTCATATGCAATCACAAGTTTTATGTCGCCTGGTCTTTTTCCCAGCTTTAACCGTCCGGTTTTTGTGCCCATTGTAGCCTCAGATTCCTGTTCTTGGCTGACAGGAGTTCTGAGATGCTTTTCTGCTCACCACGGTTGTACAGACTGGTTATTTGTGTTACCGTAGCCTTCCTGGATTTTTTAAGTAGATTTGTTGTCTCACAGCTTCAGGATCCCCAATTTGATCCTGAGCTCAGGTCACTGGAGTTTTGAACATTCCATGTGGATTTCCTCTGGGTTCTCCGGTTTCCTCCCACATCCCCAAAACATGCCAGTAGGTAGATTAGCTATGTTAAATGTACCCTAGGTGTGAATGAGTCTCATCCAGGGTGTATTCCCACCTCACGCAGAGTTTTCCCGGGATTATGACCCAGACCAGGATAAAGTGCTTACTGAAAGTGAGTGAAAATCCATCCATCTTCTATACCGCTTATCCGTCAGGGTCACGGGGAACCTGGAGTCTATCCCAGGGAGCATCGGGCACAAGGCGGGGTACACCCTGGACGGGGTACCAATACATCGCAGGGCACACAATCACATATACACTCACACACCCATTCATACACTACGGACACTTTGGACATGCCAATCAGACTACCATGCACGTCTTTGGACTGGGGGAGGAAACCGGCGTACCCGGAGGAAACCCCTGCAGCACGGGGAGAACATGCAAACTCACACACACACACACACACACACACACACACACACACACACACACACAAACAGTGCAGCGACAGGAACCGAACCCCCAACCCTGGAGGTGTGAGGAGAAAGTATCTAATTTTATTATTTTACTCATATAAGTTTAAAAAAAGAGAACATATTCGAGTTTTAATCCACACGTTAGGTTAACATTTTTTAATTTATAGCAGTATGTTCGCTCCAAAAACTGCATCAGAAGAAGGACGAGCCTGTGAGTATCCTTAACAATATGGAAAACAGACTTCCGGTCCGGAAGGCTCGTTCTTGTTTGTGTTTGGATGTGCCGCGTCTCTTATTTCATAAACACCCAACAGGCCACCGTAGATCCTGGGGGCGGAGTTTCCTAAACGTCAAATCCACCTAACCGTTATAGATTTAATCTTAAAGATAAAACAAAAACAAACAGAAAGACTAACCTTACCTTAAAGCACCTTTAATCAGAACATTTGCGTAAAAACAGAAATCAGTTTCCGAACACAAAGACTTTGAATACGTGATGATGACTTCCCGCGCATGCGCGCTGCTACCCTCAGTGCTAGCACGTGTTTACCCAACCACCCCTCCTCCTCCTGCTTCTCCTCTACCTCGCGTGCGCGACGCAGACGCACGCAAGTGATCCGAGAATGGCGGCCGACGGAGGCTGTGCTGCTGCTCCTTCTTCTTCAGCGCCGACGCTGCCGTGCTCCTTCTCGCCGAACTCGCGGCATTACCTCGCCGTGTGCGCGCAGGACGGGCGGCTACGGGTCTGGAACGCCGACTCGCGCGCGCTCCACCGCGAGTACGTGCCTTCCGCGCACCTCAGCGCCACTTGTACTTGCATCGCCTGGGGACCATGCCGAGCGACCAAGGTACGCGGCCGTATCCCAAACCGCGCCTCGCTCCCTAACTCGCGCGCACTTCAATCCGCCATGACACCTCTCTCCCAAGGCGCCTCGCGCACACTACCTAGCGTCCTAGAATTCAAATTGAGACGCGGCGTCATTTTTTTTTTAACCCCCTTCTCCACTAACCGAGACGGGCCTGCTAGACACAGCGTGCTAACTTTGCTAGCTTGGATTTCTATACGTGTACAACCTTTACGACAGCGTTTGATCCACTCCTGGCGTTTTAAAAAAACATTTTAAAATGAACTCGAGCGCACTCGAGACGTTATTCGGACACGTTTCATCCTGTCCGAGATCTTTTCTAGCTAGCTCGGTTAGCATGTTAGCTTCGAGCACCACGTAGTGAAACGCACATGTGTTTCTGGCGCACATGCTCACCTCAGAGACGGCCTCGGTTTATTATTTTAATCATCACTGCTTTTTACTGCTTAACTTTTGATCAGTTTAACCCTGGGTATTAGATTAGTGTTTGTTCCAGCAGCTTGGTGTTGGTTGTAAACTTGTTTTCGTGAATGAATTGTGATCAGAAGAACAGTTCCTTCAGAGCTCCTTTCACTTTATAGCATCTTCATCATGTTTTACTTTTAAACACTTATTTTTGCTTTAATACTGCTTTAACTTCATGATCAATCTAACCTCAGGCAATTTTTCTCATTTTCTAAATGCATAAATGTTGTGGGATTTTCTTCTTTTAAGATGGTGTAAATTACAAACTTTTTTTTCTTTCTTTCTTTGTTTTTTTTTTTTTTTTTTTAAATTTTTTTAAATTCAGGATACCATCAAGAGTCATTTTAGTAGTGTGTGTGTGTGTGGGAGAACTAACACCCCCCCCCCCCCCCCCAAAAAAAAAAAACAAAAACAACAACATACAGTAACAGGTTTAGTTTTAAGAACAATACCACAAATATGTATGATAACTTTCAGGCCGTGACTTGAAGTTTTTTTTATTATTATTATTTCTATCCTTTCCATGTGTAGATTTGAACACAATGTGCATCACATCAACATCCCTTCCTAAAACTTTAACAAATAAACACGTTTAATACACACTCGTTGTTTTGCTTTAATTTTTTCCGCCACATTCTAGAATAATAATAAAAGTCATCAGAACTCTGGAGGAACACACATGGAATTATGGGAATTATGTTGTGGTGATAAATCCAAAATAAATCAGAATAATTGAGTGTTTTATCATCTTCGAAGTAGACGTGCTTTTCACCTAGAATATTCCAGAAACTTTTTCTCGGCGTTTTCTCACCTGATGTCTTGAATTTCCCTGAGATGTTTTTTTAAACAGTATTAAAGGAGTTCACACCGACGCCGGACGCTTCTCGGAAAATATTTCCCTCCGAGTCGAACGTTTAAAGATGTATGTGTTTTTACATTGTTAGTTTTCTAATGAAAGAAAACTTATTTAATCACACACCTTCAGATCAAAACGACTTCAACACCATGAGAAACATTGCAGTCAAGTGTCCACAAACTTTTGAGCGTGTGTGTGGATCCACATCGCGGGCCCCGTTTTGAGAACTATCGAAGTAGTCGGTGGTCTTAACGATATATATCCTTCATACGTTTTATAATGAATGCTTTTTGCAGGTCTTTTCCTCCGCTCGTTGTGTTCCGTCTGAATGAACGGTCAGGATCCAGCAGGAACGTGTCGAGCGAAATCCAAACGCGGACCTCACGGAACATCACCCGAGAGGTGGAATTGCAGAGTGTTTGCTGTAAATGATAAACACGGAATTACGCCTCTGCCGCTTTGCTCTCGTGGGGTTTTCACGGCACTTTTCCGACACTCTGTACGTTTTGATGTCGTAATCGGTGTCCAGGGGTCTCGTGTGACGTCATCACGACGTGCGTTCAGCCGAGATTTGTAAAAGACGACGAGGCTCCCTGGTGTCTGCGGTGCATTGTGGGATATTTTTATTTTATCTTTTTTCGGGAGCGAACGTTCCAGCGGGATTGTGTGATTTGAGACGCAACTTAAAATGGCCGCCTCCCTGTTCAGCGCCCTGACTACTGAACTTTTCCCCCCCCACGTTCGGGGACGAATCCGAGGAAAACGAAGCCGCCGTATAACTCTCCCGTTTTTTTTCTACGTACCGCCACGTCACGTGTAAATCGAGCGCTTGGGAAATAACCAGATCGTGATACGGTTCATATGCGACGTGAGGAGAAAAGCTCGTAGCTGGAACAGTTACACAACGTGATGTCGCTAAAACACGACGTGCCGCAGGATTCAGATCAAATCCGACACACACAACCGTACGCAGTCTAGTGTGCAGCGAAAAGCCCTTTACGACTGTCTGGTGACACAAAACTTTAATTATGTAGGAACAGAAAAAGAAAACACGCATCAGAGACTCGACTGAAAGGTTTCTCACGATGTTAAAAACGCTTAAAGACGTCTACTTTGAGGATGCTAAAATACTCAATTATTCTCATTTATTTTGGATTTTTTAAATCACAACATAATTCCCATAGTTCCATGTGTGTTACTCCGGAGTTCTGATGACTTTATTATTCTAAAATGTAGAAAAAAATAAAAATCAAGTATGAGTGTGTCTAAACTTTTGACGGGATGTGTATCTCAGTAACGTGTGTGTTTCTAGGAGGGGCCTCAGAGGAAGAAGAGGAAGTCGGAGGCGGGTCCGGCGTCGGCTCAGCAGTCGGATCTGTTGGCTCTGGGTACGGCAGCCGGTACCGTCCTCATCTACAGCACGGTGAAGGGAGATCTCCACTGTACTCTGGTACGACCCGGCTAAAGATCCGCTGCTTTTTTTATTAAAAGTTGACGCGCTCTGTTAACTGACGCCGCGAATCACTGTCTTAAACCCAGTAACCCCAATATTTCACTCTCTGTTCAGTTTGTTGAAGCGTCTGTGTGGTGGTTCTCTTCTCTTTTTTTCCCTCCTCATTTGGATTTGCGTCAACTGTCTGTCTCTCTCACTCTGTGTGTCTCTCTCACTCTGTGTGTCTCTCTCACTCTGTGTGTCTCTCTCACTCTGTGTGTCTCTCTCACTCTGTGTCTGTCTGTCTGTCTCTTACTCTGTGTCTGTCTGTCTCTCACTCTGTGTCTGTCTGTCTCTCACTCTGTGTCTGTCTGTCTCTCACTCTGTGTCTGTCTGTCTCTCACTCTGTGTCTGTCTGTTTCTCTCACTCTGTGTCTGTCTGTCTCTCTCACTCTGCGTCTGTCTCTCACTCTGCGTCTGTCTCTCACTCTGCGTCTGTCTCTCACTCTGCGTCTGTCTCTCACTCTGTCTGTCTGTCTCTCACTCTGTCTGTCTGTCTCTCACTCTGTCTGTCTGTCTCTCACTCTGTCTGTCTGTCTCTCACTCTGTCTGTCTGTCTCACTCTGTCTGTCTGTCTGTCTCTCACTCTGTGTCTGTCTCTCTCACTCTGTGTCTGTCTCTCTCACTCTGTGTCTGTCTGTCTCTCTTTCTCACTGTCTCTCTCTCACTCTGTGTCTGTCTGTCTCTCTCTCACTCTGTCTGTCTCTCTCTCTCAGGACGGAGTGCATAACGGAAGTGTGAACAGCGTCCAGTGGCACCCTAAAGAATCTGTCCTGTACAGCGGCTCAGACGATACACACATCGCCGAGTGGGACCTGAAGACGGGAAAAACACTCTGGTGAGGGGCAGCTGATACTGATATAAAATAAAGATGCGTAATATTTGTACGCGTTAATAAACTTTTTTAATTATTTTTTTTAATGTGAAATATTTGGGGCCGATATTCATTCACCATAAATCCGATGTTAGTTTGCGGTGTGAAAATTTACACCAACGCGACTCACGACGCGCGTTAACCCAACGTAACGTTTAACAGTACAACATTGTTTTATTTATTTTGTCAGCAGTTCTATTCGGACCGACCTTCTGGTCTGATTTGAAGAAACGTATTCCCGGTAAAACGACGGGTGGTTTTTGTCTTTTGGGCGGTTTTTTGAGAGCGGGAGGGAGAAAAGGAGATGAAGGTGTGGAATTGTTGCTGTAACGTAAGCGAGAACAGGAACGGACTTCTCTCTCGCACGTTCCACGACGTTAAATCTAACTACACACTGTTCAAACGCGCGGCGTGTCGTTCGCTAATCGGTGAAACGTTGAGAGAATGGAAAAAATCAATGATTAGATCAGTGAATATTGATTCTGATGTGTGAACCTGTGTGTGTGTGTGTGTGTGTGTGTGTGTGTTTTATTGACGTTTTATTTCTGTAAAGTAAATGGAAAGCGGATAGAGCGGCGGTAACGAGTCTGTGTGTGAGTCCTGACGGGAAACTCCTGCTCACCGCCGGAATGACCATCAAAATGTGGGACCTGGAGACCAAGGAGGTGTACAGGGTGAGTCTCTCTCTCTCTCTCTCTCTCTCTCTCTCTCTCTCTCTCTCTCTCTCTCTCTCTGCATTACACTGTACACTTGAGAACGCTCGTTACTGCTATTAAGTGTATTATTTGCACACTGAGATGGAAATCTAGGCTGCTTTTCCTGTCTGGAGTTAACGTAAGATCGAGGACTTGCACGTTTTTGTTTCGTCACACTTCCGCGACACTGAATTCCGGATGCTGATCGGTCAGAGGTTTTAGTTTTCTGCAAATCACAAACGTCGACGCGCTCGCTGTCGTTTCCATGGTAACGACGGGTTCATCGGGGTAACGATCTTCAAAGGGCGCTCGTTGATTGTAATTTTATTTTATCACATTTTTTTTGCGTGAGGAAGGAGTCTCCAGTGTCGGCGCTTTAGCAGTCAGACGTACGGCTGTAACTTTGAAGTTTTCCGACACGGGAAAGTCTTCAGGGCCGAGGAGTTTACGCCGTGTGCTAAGCGAAGATGATTTTTCTTTTCTGTTTTTTTTATTAACCTTTAGGGATCCTTAGAGAGTTTAAATAAAACGTGGACGCACGGTGCGCTTCATACGAGCTCATTTTAATAAACCTGACTTGTACATTTCTTACCGTGTGACCCTTACAGAAGTTCACAGGTCACTCGACCACGGTAACGACCCTGTGCTTCGCCACGACCCGACCTCCGGACAGCGACGGCCTCTACTTCCTGTCCGGGGCGGCTCACGACAGACTGCTCAGTGTGTGGTACGCCGAGACTTTTTTTTTTTTTTTCCTTTTCTTTTTTTTGAACACATTATTCGCAACATACGATGCTAAAATAACGCGTCTCGGTGGTAACGGTTCAATCTAAAATGAAACGTTTGGGTTTGACAGGCAGGTACGCTCTGACGGCAAAGACAAGAACTCGGTGGTATCGTTCACGCTGACGGACGAACCCCAACACATCGACCTGCAGATCTCCAACAGGAAAGACGAGGTGAGAACCCGGAACACTCTGGGTTTCGTTCTCTTCTGCGGATTTCTCTTCGACGGCGCTAAACGTTTGAAACTCGTTTTTATTTTTTCCCCCAGGCGGTGCGGTTAGCGGTGGTGTGTAAGGACGGGCAGCTGCATCTCTTCGAGCACTTTCTCAACGGGTGAGTGTGTAACCAGTGCGTGTGAGCTCGCGACTACTTCCTCTGTCTCGTCGACGACGTTAAAGGTGATGAAGTAAATAAACCGGACAGCAAAAACATTAACGAGTTACGTTGCCAGCGTGGTATTTCTTATTCTTCAGCGTATGTCCGCTATTATTGCTAAGACTGGAGTGTTTTATTGTTCCCATTGCAGAAGTTAGAAAAAAAATAGAGTGGGTGTGTACGCATAGGACTGAAGGCCATCTGTGCTGCAAGGTGCTCGTTAGAGAACAAGCACCAGCGTTCAAGGACGTGTGTGTGTGTGTGTGTGTTAAAAGACTTTCTTTATACTCTTATCACATAGCAGAGAGATGAGCAACAAAGAGTCTTAAGTTTTGAACGTTTATAAAAGAATGTATCAAGATGGAGTCCGTCAGATGCTCTGCAGACATCTCGGCTCCGTTGCTTCGGTAATAAACTCCTATTATTTATTTATTTTCCTGGCATCAACATCCTGGGACTCCTGAGAATTTTTGCTGAAGCGGACCACGTGTAATTTTGCGTGGTTTATGACTAGTTCCTCCGTCTTTTCCGACAACGTTAAAGGAAAGAAACGGACATCAAAGTCGTTTAGTTATGTTTGAGCGAGGAAGACACTTGTTTTCTGTGCTGTTGGTTTAGTTTAACGCGTGTAATGTGTTTTGTGCTCCAGGCAAAAAATAATAATAGTAATAAAAGTGAGAACCGGCCCACGAAAACATTAGCGGTCGCCCGATGGATCTGTTTTGCCGGTTAATCGGACCGAAAACTGATCGCTGGAGCTATCGGTTATCGGCAAAAAATCCACACCGATAGTTTTTCCCGGTTGTGTTCATTGCTGAAAACGGTCCGCTGTCGTTATACGGCACGAGAGCGGCCTCTAGAGGCGAAATAAAAACCATCACTGACTAATTATTTTTTCTTCTTGTGTTATTTGAAGTGTTTTTTATTCATTTCGGACGTCTGATTTTATTCGTTATTCGGAGCGTTACTTTTTAGTTCCGTTTGGATGTATGTGTTTTATTTAGTTTAATATTTATTAACAGTTAATATATTTTAATATTTGCGTATTTATTTCATTTAAAAAAAATACGGGACAAATTTATGATACAGTCAGTACTGTTTATTTTTGTAATAAAGTTCAGCGATACTTCACTTTGTGCATCATGTTAAAAACTGTCAGTTGATTTAATCGGTTATCGGCAGGTACGTACTTGGTTATCGGTAAAATACACTATGGGTCGACCTCTAGTATACCTTTTAATTCTTGCGGTTAAAGCGGTCTCGCTCTGGTTGTTGTCCCCCGCAGGCCGTGTAAGAAGCCCCTGTCCCCAGTGTGTTCGGTGCAGGTGTCGAGCGGCAGCTCTGGTGAAGGTACCACCCCGATGCCCGTCTCCCTGCTGGCTGCCGCTCTGTGTTCAGACAGACAGAGCGTCATGCTGGCGTACGGAAGCCACCTACAACCCGTCATGGAGAAAACGGTAAGCACCTAATCCGCCGTACTCTGAACTGCAAGTCTGACTACATCCACCTTGCCCGAGTTCTCTGACGTAAACTCGCCTGACGTCACCGCGATATGAAGACATGAGACACGTACATGAGTATTCACAGCCTTTGCTCAACACTTTGTTGAAGCACCTTTGGCACCAATTACAGCCTCAGGTCTTTTTGAGTGTGATGCTACAAGCTTGGCACACCTATTTTTGGGCAGTTTCTCCCATTCTTCTTTGCAGGACCTCTCAAGCTCCATCAGGTTGGATGGGGAGCGTCGGTGCACGGCCATTTTCAGATCTCTGTAGAGACGTTCAATGGGGTTCAAGTCTGGGCTCTGGCTGGGACACTCAAGGACATTCACAGAGTTGTCCTGTAGACACTCCTTCGTTATCTTGGCTGTGTGTTTATGGTCGTTGTCCTGTTGGAAGATGAACCTTCGCCCCAGTCTGAGGTCCAGAGTGCTCTGGAGCAGGTTTTCATCAAAGATGTCTCTGTACATTGCTGCATTCATCTTTTCCTCGATCATGACTCGTCTCATAGTTCCTGCCGCTGAAAAACATCCCCACAGCATGATGCTGCCACCACCATGCTTCACTGTAGGGATGGTATTCTCCAGGTGATGACTGGTGCCTGGTTTCCTCCAGACATGACGCTTGCCATTCAGGCCAAAGAGTTCAATTTTTGTTCAGTCTTTGGTCTGAGAGTCTTTCAGGTGCCTTTTGGCAAACTCCAGATGGGCTGTCATGTGCCTTTTACTGAGGAGTGGCTTCTGTCTGGCCACTCTACCATACAGGTCTGATTGATGGAGTTCTGCAGAGATGGTTGTTCTTCTGGAAGGTTCTCCTCTCTCCACAGAGACACGCTGGAGCTCTGTCAGAGTGACCATCGGGTTTTTGGTCACCTCCCTGACTAAGACCCTTCTCCCCCGGTCGCTCAGTTTGGCCGGGCGGCCAGCTCTAGGAAGAGTCCTGCTGGTTCCAAACTTCTTCCTTTTACGGATGATGGAGGCCACTGCGCTCATTGGGACCTTCAATGCTGCAGAAATGTTTCTGTACCTCGATACAATCCTGTCTCGGAGGTCTACAGACAATTCCTTGGACTTCATGGCTTGGCTTGTGCTCTGACGTGCATTGTTAACTGTGGGACCTTATATAGACAGGTGTGTGCCTTTCCAAATCATGTCCAATCAACTGAATTTACCACAGGTGGACTCCAATCGAGTTGTAGTAACATCTCAAGGATGATCAGTGGAAACAGGATGCACCTGAGCTCAATTTTGAGTGTCATGGCAAAGGCTGTGAATACTGATGTACATGTGCTTTTTTTTTTTGTTTTTTTATTTTTAAGAAATTTGCAAAGATTTCAAACAAACTTCTTTCACGTTGTCATTATTGCGAGCTACACGTTGTTGGGTGTTACGGGAACTGGCAGATTGACGTGTATGCTAACTGTGTTTTCCAGTCCATCAACACGTCAGAGAGGCACGTGTGTCTGATCCGAGACGTGCACACGATGCTGTCGCTTTCAGTCGACGCTGCAGTCACGAAGGTAAGAAAAGTTTTCACGTTTTTGTGCCGGGGGCAGGGGGGGGGGGAGTACTAAAATTAGCCAAATTGCGATTTTTTTTTTATTTTTTTATTTTTATTTTTTTAATGCTTTTAAAAAAATACCATCCTGTATTTGAATAACACTCACAGGCTTTGAAACGTCTTGCTATACCCCTCCCTACCCCCCAATCTCCGTTTCCAGGTGAAGACGCCCATCGTGAACGAAAAGAAGAGCAAAGTTTTAATACCGGGACTTCCTGGGCATCAAGCGCCAATCAAAGCCACTCCCAGCCAATCAGAAAAGAGGAAGAAAGGAACCGTTCCTACGGAGGTACGTGTGAGAAACGTACATGAACTTGGGCTCGTGCTTTTGCAACCTGAAGTCGTGTTGTTTTAAAATCCGAATAAATTTGCATCTATTATTAGAAATGACCTTTAAAACCACCGGATTATTCCGATGATGTATTTTAAAAAGGTGTGTAATTTTATCATTTAAAAAATATATATTTATTAAAAATAATTAAGGATCATGTTTTTGGTTTTTTCGTTGTTATTATTATTATTATTATTTATTGTGTATAATGTCACCTGAAGAGAATATTAAGAGTACACTTAGAGGGTAAGGAAGTTGTTCAGGGGCCGGAATTGACCGTTGATGGACTCTGCGTAGATGTCGATAGAGGAGCGGTTGGAGCAGATCGAGCTGAGCGCGTCACGTGGTAAGGGACAGAGCAAAGGCGCTTCGGATTCGCTCCAGACGGACGGCTTCGCCGTGCTGCTCGTTCAGGGCCTCGAGAGCAAAGACGAGAAGATCCTCAACGTGAGTCGCCGTCCGTTTATAAATCCGTCACATCACAGACATTCAGCGTGTTTCAAAAATAAAAAAAATAAAGTGAAATATTTCAGTGTGGTCGTGTCTCATCCTTTATTTTTTAAATATTTTTTTTAAATGTCTGTTCTCAGAAAATCTTTCAATCGAGGAAGGAAGCCATGATTAAGAACACGGTGGCGCGGTTGCCTCTTTCGGCTGTCCTGCCTCTCGTGGAGGAAGTGAGTGACGCGTCCGTCCTCAAGACACACTTTCCCTTTTGGTTTTTATTTTTGTTTGGTTTTTTTCCCCCCCCGTAAATAACATTTCTGCGTTTGTGTTGTAGCTGACGAGAAGGCTGCATGGAAACCCGTTCACGTAAGTAAACGCCGTTTTCAGTCAAACGTGCTTCGTTAGAGTTCATTCTTTCACTGGTTGGCCGAGCTGTTCGTTATTAAAGTGAATATCGTTAATAATAATAACTAATAAGAGCTTGTGCTGATTGTCAATCATACGATGTACCATGATGTATGACTTCCTATTTGTCTTAGTTTTAAAAGGTTCTGTTTCCAGAGTTATGTACAAAATGAAAGGAAATGTAAATAACGGCGGGGACTGCGTAATGAATATTGTGTTAACGACGCACACTGCTAGACTGTCGTCATCGTCGTTTCCCGTAAAGGAATGTGAATTGATTTTATTTTACAGGGCGATTCTGATCATGCAGTGGCTGAAGGCCGTGCTGACGCAGCACACGGCGTACTTGTCATCGGTAAGCGCGCGCCTCTGCTTGTGTGTGTGTGTGTGTTGGCGTACGAGACGTCTCGTCTGCTTATTTTTCCACTAAACGTTTTATTTTCAGCTCCCAGACATGGTGTCTCAGCTGGGGCCGCTCTACCACATGATCGAGAGCCGGGTGAAGCTGTACCAGCAGCTGATGAGACTCCACGGCAAGCTCTACCTGCTCATGATGCAGGTACGTCTCCATGCTTTCACACGCGTCTACGATGAGGTCCAGGACGTCGTAAAGTTTAGTTAGAAGGGAAATCCTTCACGTGATCATTTCCTGCTATTTTCTTTTTTTTATATATATATATATATATATATATCTATTAGTTCTGAAAACTAGTTTTTCCTGAACGGAGGTAACTGACGTTTCTCTTTCGTGTGTCTACCTTTACATTTATTAACCTGATGTCCTAGGGGTGTAACGATACACTCCGAGCACGATTAGATTTCGATCACGATAATTCTGACTGAAAAGACGGCGCTTTTTTTTTTTTTTTTTCCCTCCCTCCAGTTTTATAGACCGTGCAAAATCTGTGCGTTTTTTGGTCTGTATAAAACGAAATAAATTTACGCAAGGTTCGAATATAACCTAAATAAAACGTTTCCGTTTCATTCTGGTCAAATATGCCCATGTTTTCTTAGCGTAGAGACGAAGCCCTTGATTTCGGCTGTCGTGTTTGGGGGGGGGGTTTCCCCGGGTTTCCAGCAACATTCCGACATGTTTTCCCCAAACTTATAAAGTGTGTGTTGTGAAATATATTTGTGAGTGGAGTTAATTCTTCTCAAAGTCGAAATCCTTCCCATAACCTTTTCTTCCACTAGGTGGCGACAAGCAACTGTTCCAACACAGTAACCGAGCTGAGCCGCACCGCCAATCTGGTGTACGAGGAAGGTCAGTCACAGTGCCTCTTTAAAATGTTATTCATTAAAGCTGTATAAAAGAGCGTTTAAGTCAGTTTAATTTACGCCGATTTGGGCCGCCGCCTGTCCGTATTGTTTCTTTCTAATTCATGAACGTGCTTTATGTAACCCGCTGATTTGAGTCACGTTTACGGTTAAAGAATTCAGAGCATTAAGAATTAATTTCGAGTGCTTCATTTGGGAACCAAGCCTAATATTTCACGCTTGTTGTGGCGTTTTCGCAGAGTCCTCGGACGAAGAGGCAGACTCTGGAGACGAGGGACGCCCTGAAGAAGACTCCGATGTAAGTGCTCTGAGGTTTTTGATACTTTTTGGGCGTTGATTCAAGCCCTTCCGTGCACATGCGATCTCGCGTGGCTGTGCCGATATATATATATACCGTGCCCTTTCATAACTATTGGCACCCTTTGTGTAGAAGAAAGACGTTTCTCTTGTTGTTTAAGTTGAAAATTTGACTTGTGTTTTATTTTGTACAGCTGTTTTTGCTCATTATTTTTATTAGGAAGGGTGCCAATAATTCTGGCGGATACTGCTAAGCACAGAATAGACAATTCTGTTTTGAGAAAATGGTTTTAGAATTGCGTTGCGGTTCCGCTCGTGTTAGTGGGGTTTTATAAAAGAAAACGGATGTTTAGATGACAAACTGATGTGGATCTTAGGGAACAAACTTCTCAGATAGTGAAGTGGGCGGAGCTAGATGCTGTGTTCATGCTCGCGTCAGGTCTAAAAAGAGTGGACGAAAGCAGCGAGCTAAACACTTCTGTCGAGTTTTTATATTTTCACTGCTACCGTTTGAGAGCGAGTTTGATCTGCCTCGAATGACTGAAACCATTTCAAGTGTAAACGTCTGCTTGTGGCACCCGGTAACATGTCTGTGCGCTTCCTGTAACAGAGCTGGGAGGAGGAAGAGGAGGACGACAAGGAGGAAGGGATGGACGTAGCGGAGGACAAAGAAAACCATGCGGACGAGAGCGACGAAGGCGGGAAGGACGAGTCCAAAGCAAACGGCGATTCAGACTTGGACGCTGAGAGCGAAGAGGAATGAAACGATCAACGGAATTAAAAAAAATTTGCTTGGAAAGTTTATATATTATACGTTTATTTTTATTTTTTTTCATGTTTTCATTTTATTGTAAAAACAAAAACAAAACAAAAAAACCACAAATGGCCGGTTTTATAGAGTTCCTACGTGTCATGGACTGAAAGCGGTCGAGTCCAAGGATGGCCACCAGGGCGGCGACATTCACGGACTCGGAAGTGTGAACGCGGCAGGAATGTTCGCCCCGCAGCTATTTTACTCGCTCTTCCTTTGACCCTTGACCCCAGAGTGGCTCATTTATTCATCCTTCTGTTTTGTTTTTGTTGTTCTTATGGTCATGTGGTAGCAGTGTACCACAACTTTAGGATTTATGGTCCAGGCTTTGCTGGTGTATTGCTTAATTATACAAACCATTATACAGAATCTCACAGTTTTAAAGTTGCATTTCTAAAAATACGTACCAAGATGAGGAATGTACTTTTCACGTTCCTCCTTTTTTGCTACGATACAGATATCAGAGTGAATAGCAATGCTGATACCATGCTGAAATCCTTCTGTTGACTTTCCTGTGAGCTTCTGCTGCTGAGTTGCACAAAAAAAACCCCAAAACTTCATGACGTGACGAGGACAATTTGTGTCCAGTGTATCACGTTTAGGCATAAAATACAAAATTGGAAATGACGTCAAATCTGTTATCAGACTGATGTGTCCCTATCTTACAGGGAGTTTATTATTTTGTTCTTTTCTTTAGGGGAAATTTTGGTGGTTTGCTTAGGGATTGTCTATCCGTAAATCAAGTTTGATCAAGAATGGGACAAAGCAGGATGTTCGAATCTGTTCCCGAGCAAGTACATTTGAGCTAAATTGGGTTTAACCGCAAACTTCCACCCCAGAAACTTCTGCTACTGTGACCTTCTGTCTCGCTGCATTTTTAAGTGCGTAACGTTGCAGCACAGACTGACGACTGACCCCGTCCCCCAGCTTTTTCAAGTTCTGTCCATGAATATAGCCTTTGTTTCCCAAAACCACTCCTCATTTCTTTATTTTAATGTTTTGTTTTTGTTTTTTTGCCCCCACCCCCACCTTTTGTCCCCATCAGCCTTGAAGTGTTGTTTAATTGTGTCCACTTCCTCTAATGACGGTTTGCGAGTGGAGGTCGACATGAATGTTGCTCAATTCGGTGAATAATAAAAGTCTCTGCGACCCGTGTTCAGAAAACTTGGTTGCTTAGAGAGAGGGGGGAAAAAATAAATAACCCGATTTGTCAGCTGTAACCTTTTTTCAATGCAAGCAGTATATATGGACAACTGTTGTACAGTTGAAATGAAATAAATTCCTTTTTGTTCTCAGAACTCTTTCGTTTGTGGTTTTACTTGATTCATTTGAATCGAAGTCGTGCTCGAAAGCTTTGACTTTTCCGTTCAAGCGTTTAAGAAAAATTTGGTGTGGTCCTCTATAGCGCACCCTTTCGCTTATTAACAACTGATTTGTTACTAAATTGAAACTACATCTGCACAATGCACATGGTTAACTAATCACAATGTATTTACAGTGTAATGTACAGTATGTATAACTATAAGGCGGAATTAATGTTGAAAGAGTTTTCCAAGAAAATAAAGCAAATAAACAAATAAATAGACAAAAATGTGCCAACTAAGTTTTAATTTATATTTTTTATAACATTGGATGTTGCACATTGAAATGCACGTTATTAGAAATGAAACTACCCTTTAAATGTTATTATTTACAGATAATGTTTTATATAGATTTCTGTTTTTGACTGTAAAGACCTTTATGATAGAAGGAAATAAAAGTCGAATATTATGACCTTATGTATATTTATGTGCACAGACGCAACAAAACAGGGCTCCTGTTTGACTTTAGTATGTATATTTGTTTTCTTTTGTATCTGTGGTTATTCAAATTCAAAATATTAATAATCTGGAAAAGTCATAAAAAATCTCATCAGATTTTCGCCTGAGGTAAATGTTTAGGAAAACGTTCTTAAATGGCGCTCCAGGTGTCGCGCGTGCTCTTCCGTGATTGGTCAGATGCTACGAGACCAGCGTCGTCATCCTCAAACTCTCGCGATAACACCGTGAGATCTCCAGGCAACGTGCTGACTGATCTCGGATCAGCGTAGGACTGTTTGATTCTATTGTTGAGTCGACTCCAATTCGTATTCCAACCAAGGAATCGATTAAGACGATTACACTTTTCACGGTCATTTTTTTCATTCAAATAGCTTACTCTAAACATTTAATAAACTTTAGATCCCATATTTGTAATGCCTTAGTGCGAAAGTTTAACTGCTGATTTTTTAATTTTTTGACTTTTTTTTTTTTTGCGGTATAGAATCGGTTTGCTCCAGGAATCGGAGAGTCGACTCTTTTGGGATTGACTCCTAGGCTCATCATTCCAAGGTTCCTGATTGAGCCAGAGAGTTAGTAATGGCTTGTTGCATTAGTTGGACTGAGGACGAAGTTGTTTCTACGAGCTTTTAAGTTTTCTTCTTTGATTTGTAAGTATTTTCCTATTCAGATCTCAGCTCTTAAACATATTAATAAACAGGATGTGTGTGTGTGTGTGTGTGTGTGTATATACCATTTCAGCAAAATAACATTTATATAGTTATATACAGTTATGATTTGCTCTCATTCTGTCAAAGAACACATGAATTGTGATATTATTTTCTTTTTTAAATAATTACTAATATTTTTTCATTTATTATGAATATGTGCTGTGCTTAAAATGTTTTTACTGTTATTTATTTATTTATTTATTTATTTATTTATTTACAATTGTAACACATGTATCTTAAAGTGTAGGGCTTGTACAATATATCATTTCAGACATTATCAACAACTGTGACACTTTAGGCAAAATATGCACAATATACACAATCCATAAACGTCTTATTGTGTTGTGTTTTGATCATCCTAATCCATCCATTTCACACAGTCCCCAGATGTTCGTACCTGTTTTATATACAATCCTCAACTTTTAATAGAATGCAAAGCACATCTTTTTTTTAATTAGGATTCATATGTGTAGTGTTTATTGTAGCAGGTTTGGGGAATATTCCTGTTTATACGGCTCTCTCCATCTCTCTTTCTTTCCAGCAGCACATTTTCATATATTTGCAGGTCTCAAATGTGTGTCTTTGGGCTTGCCAGTTCTCTTAAAGCAACAGATCTTCACTCACGATTGCTTAATATGTATATATATATCTATATATAGATTTTAACCATTTTAGTATTCCTTATAAATCTCTATCTTTCCCTGCTTTTCTGCTTCTGGATGCAGACCTCAAGTCTCAATGAGCGTAAGTGCATTTCACTGAGTAGACGTGTTTATTTTGAACCCTTTTTCCACTAACACGGTTCTGGTGGCTTCATAGATCCCGCAAAGCTCGCTAAGAATCTGCTTCTGCTTCCACTGGATTGAGAGACGTACCGTTATAACCATATTGTATTATACAGTGCTTTTTTTTGTTTTTTTATTTTTAATGAATTTGCAAAGATGTCAAACAAACTTCTTCCACGTTGTCATTATGGGGTATTGTTTGTAGAATTTTGAGGAAAATAATGACGCGAATCCATTTTGGAGTAAGGCTATAACATAACAAAATGTGGGAAAAGTGAAGCGCTGTGAATACATTCCGGATGCACGGTAGCGTTAGTATTAACGTCGGTAATGTAGAAATGATTTTTTTTAAGCCAAGAACCTTGGAAAACATGCAGAACAGTTTGAGAACCTGCCCCATGAGCGTTTTATTGGTGGACAATGGGTTTCCGTGTCCTACCATATGTCTTCTGTGATGTCTCAGTGACGTGTTTATAATTCCCTAACCTTTGTCTCGATCCTTTGTTCCCTTTGCAGGTGCTTAGTAGCCTTCTGTGTTTTCTGGAGATCCACTCCTTCGCCCAGCGTTCTCTCTCAGGAACTCCGAGGACCACTCGGCGCCATGAACTGGGCATTCCTCCAGGGTCTTCTAAGCGGGGTCAACAAATATTCGACAGCATTTGGGCGCATCTGGCTGTCCGTGGTCTTTTTGTTCCGCATCATGGTGTTCGTGGTGGCTGCAGAGAAGGTGTGGGGTGATGACCAGAAGGATTTCACGTGTAACACGGCACAGCCGGGTTGCCACAACGTATGCTACGACCACTACTTCCCCATCTCACACATTCGCCTGTGGGCTCTGCAGCTGATCTTCGTGACGTGTCCGTCACTGCTGGTGGTGCTGCACGTCGCGTACCGCGAGGAACGCGAGCGCAAACACCGTGTCAAGAATGGCAAAGCTTGTAGCCGGCTTTATCAGAATACAGGCAAGAAGCGTGGCGGACTCTGGTGGACCTACGTGCTTTCGCTGGTCTTCAAAATGGGTGTAGACGGTTCCTTTGTCTTCCTGGTGTACTATCTGTACGAGGGCTACGACTTCCCGACGCTGATTAAGTGTTCGGAGACGCCGTGCCCCAACGTTGTGGACTGCTTTATCTCCAGGCCCACCGAGAAGAGGCTCTTTACACTCTTCATGGTGGTCACCAGTGTGGTGTGCATCCTGCTCTCGCTCTGCGAGATCCTCTACCTGGTGGGCAAGCGATGCCACGAGCGCATCCAGAAGTTCAAGGGTTCCAGGCAGGTGGCTCGTGCCACCTCCATTCACAGCACCAAGAACCCAAATTTACTGTTGGATGGCAATCAGCAGAGGGGAAAAGTGCCGTCATACGCAGTCTCGCTAGCACAATGAGGAAACTGATTCTCGAACTGGAGAGGAACCGGAAAGGAACCTGAGACGGACTTGCCACAAACTCAACACACAGGATGATGGTGACCAGTAACTCACGGTGTTTTACCAAATGGGTTTCGCAATCCAGTAGTGAGACTGAGACTGAGAACTGGTTTAATCTTAAGGAGGTTTATTTCAAAGAGCGATCTAGATGGACACACGGAGATTTGTACATAAATTTGACCGTATCTTGTGGCAGTTTGCCGACCGTTTCTTCCTCATACCGCTCAGTCACTCAGAATGGGGTGTAGCTCTATTACGCACATTTTTAACATGCATCTACACGTTCAAGCCTTTCGCCTTTCAGGAACGTTCCGAAGCTTTTGGGGCTTTGAATCAACGTCGACCAGGATGAAAAGCAGGCAAGGCCCTCTGTTTAAACCCGAAGCCGCCAGTCTCTCATTGTCGACTCGGGAAAGAAAAGAAAAGTGTGTAAATACCGAAAGATGATCGTCTCACACCCTAAAGCGAGGAAGAGCGAGCAGGCAGTGACGCTGTAGTGATCGCGTCTGTCCTGATTTTTCCCGTTTTTATCAGTCGGTATTGCGTTGTTTTTGGGTTTTTTTCACGCGGTGCCGAAGCTGCTCAGATATTTAAATTGCGAATAAAAAAAATTGAAAAGTATTTAAAAAAAAAAAAAAAAGAGAGAGAGAGAAAAATCAGCAATATGTTTAAAAGAGAAGGTTCGAGGTACTGAATGCTAGCTCTCATTTCTCACAACAAATGAGGAATAAAGAGGCAGGTAGCGTGCACGGAGGAGCGCTTACGACGTGAAATTTTCTCCTAACAAATGTATCTTAAACGTGCGTAAAATCTCAAAACGTTCCTTATTCATGTGAGTGATAAAAGGGTATACGCTGTACACATCTGTTCATCATTTCGTGTCCGTCACACGCAAAGGACGAGTCCCAGGAGCTCGTCATTTTTTGGCAGGACATATCAACTAGAATCCCATTGTAACCAAAGAAGCTCGATGACTCATCTGTACCATTACGTCTGAATCTGGTTTGTCTTTGGAGGAAACCAGAAGCCTTTGGCCCACAGAGGCTGCCTGAGGTTTGTGTTAGTCGTTAAGCTTGAATGGAGCTTTGTTTAGTTTCAAAACGTGTGTTACAGCATTCCTCTGAGAACAAGCACAACCCCACACCAGCTCGTGAAATATCCATGCATTGTTTTGTTTTTTTTTAAATATATATATATATACACACACTCCTGTGAAAAAATAAGTACACCCCACGGACATTGTCGGCTTTTTTTTCTTCTAGCGCTTCTTAATAAAGTTGATATACCTGAACAAAACCACAAGGGAAATTAGCGTTATCAATTATTTATTCAGCAGAAATATCAATAGATGTGATATTCTTCTGCGGAAACAAGTAAGTACAGCCTTGGCTTCAGAAGCGAGTCCACCAGGGCTTGCTGGGATTTCTGACCGCTCTTCCATGCAATATTCTTTCAGTTGCAAGGTGTTTGAGGGTTTTCTTGCATGCTCTGCCCCGTTTCAAACCCCCTCACAACATTTCAATGGGATTCATTTCAATGGGATTCAAATGGATTTGCTCGTGTGCTTAGGATCATTATCCTGTTCAAAAGTCCACTTTCGGTTCATCTTCAGCTTTCAGACAGATGGCCTCACGTTATCTTCAAGCACTCTTTGATATGATGCAGAATTCATAGTTGAATCAATGAATGTAAGCTGTCCAGTCCCTGAGGCAGCGAAGCAACCCTAAACCATAACATTTCCACCACCGTGTTTTCACAGTTGGTATGAGGTGCTTCTCCTGAAAAGCTGTCTTTGGTCTGCGAAAAAACATTTCTGCTGTTACTGTGGCCAAACGACTCTATCTTTGATTCGTCTGTCCAGAGCACTTTATTCCAAAAGGCCTGGTCTTTACCTATACGCTCATCGGCAAACTGTAATCTTACAAAGGTTTTTTCCTGGCACGCCTCCCATGCAGGTCAAATCTGTGCAATCTCTTCCTGATTGTAGAAGCGTCCACTTTGACACCAACAGTTGCGAGACTTCCTAGCAGATCCTGTGAGGAAATTTTGGAGTTCTCGGAGACTTCTTTTCGCATCGGACGTTCTACTCTCAGGCTGAATTTGCTGGGACGGCCAGTCCTGGACGAATTGGCAGTCGTTCATCGAAATTTTCCGTACGGTGCAACGATGCATTTCAAATCATTTGGAGATGTTTTTAAACCCCTCGCCAGACTCATAGGCATCCACGACCTTTTTTTCCGAAGGCCTTACAGAACTCTTTAGATCTTGGCATGATGACACCACACCCCTCAATGACAAAGGGAACACCAGCCAGAGAGGGGTATAAATAAGACCAGTTCCACCGGCACTCCCTAAGCAGGTTCTAATCACTGGAGCACAATCTTCAACACCTGATTCTGATTTTATGGATTTGAAGCTGTGAGAAATGAAGGGGTGTACTTACTTTTTTCCCATGTGACTGATCTGTTTGTTGGGGTTTTTTTTTTTTGTTGTTGTTCATTAAAATTGTGAAAATTACTACAAAATGTCGAGTTTATGTGTCATTTGACAGAGTGTATCACCTTTACTACTAGGCACTGTTTCAAAGAGGATCAAATGTCTGCTTGTCCAAATATGTCAAAAAAAACAAAACAAAAAGCCAACAATTCCCATAGGGTGTACTTATTTTTTCACACGTATATATTCTTGAACTGTTTACGATCTGTTTATAATCACAACCGATGTCAGGTCGAGGATGTAAACAAGTATCTTACTGCCAAGCCTGCTGACGACTTCTTTTTTTTTTTTTTTTGCACAACTATTTCTGGATGTTATTTTATATACAAATGTTGTTGTTGTTGTTGTTGTTTTGTGTACGTGTAATTGTTCCTACGTTCTTTTTTGATTGCATACTTCGCGTTCCTTGGTTCACATTCATACAAGGAAACTTAAATGCTGAATCATGTTCGATATTCCTGCGCTCCTCACGCCGCAAGCTGTAGGTCCTCAGGGAATTGTATGCCTTCGAGATCATTAGAAAAATGCTATGGTTTGTGTGTGTGTGTGTGTGTGTGTGTGTGTGTGTGTGGTTTTTAAAAAAAAAAAAAAAGGAAACACAATTCAGCAATCGGAGAGCTCGAACTATCTGTGCATGAACTGAACTGTGTCGACCAGCAAATCCTCCAGATGTTGTTAAGAGAGGAAAGAATTTGGGTTTTTTTTTTGTTTTTTTTTGGAGCTGGTAAGAATGTATCCTCCGAATGTAAACCAGCCTCACTGTGGATTTCCTCTCTTTGGCGTCCGTCTTCCTGGCATTCCTTTTTAGGGGTTTTTTTTTGTTTGTTTACTCTGTGCTGCCTGAAATGTTAACATTTCTCAATTAAAGCCTGTTTTCTACATTATTAATCATGTGTGCTGTTTTCTCGTCATGCTATCCTCTTCGACACGTAACGAATAAAAAGATTTGGAACGCGCTATTATAGGAAAGGACGAGGAAACAGTCGGTCCTTCACTTCCGTCGGCAATTAAGAAGAAAGCACGGCTCGTCCCGACTCCACGACGGAATATAATCTGTCCTAGAGAACTGACACTGGAGACTCCTTCCTTAAACGTTCTTATCTCTTACGTCTGAATCGGTTTGTTATTAGTTGTCACTGTAGAAGTGATTGATAACTAGTGCGTTCATATAAACCTGTGGCTTTGAAGCTGTGCTACCGTCAGAGTTGCTGTTATTAAAAAAAAAATGAATCGACTCCTTCTGACCAATCAGAATCAAGGTTTCAGGTAGTGTAGTGTAGAATGTTATTAAGTCATACTGTTTTAGAGCTTGGCCCTTGGATTACAGTTTGATCGGACCCTCATCACACACGGAGATTGTTCGTATTTCTGTTGTAAACCGACATGCCCTGAATTTTTTCACGTCAAAATTTGTAAGCAGATCTTTAAAAAAAAAAAACCTGAAATATGACGCTTGCGTAAGTATTCAACCCTTTCAGATTGGTGCTTGGTAGAACCATGTTTTGCTGCAGTAACAGCTGTACGTGTGTTGAGGTTAGTCCAGTTCCTTCCAACTCTGCACACTGTTTGGGATTTTCACCCATTCTTCCTGGCAGATTTGCTCCAGGTTCTTCGGGTTGGATGGATATTGTTTCTTGACTCCATTCTTCAAACGGATTCAGATGACTTGAACACTGTAGAACATTTCTCTTTTTGTCTTTAACCACTGCTGCATTGCTTTGGCCTTGGGTTTGGGACCACGGTCCTGCTGAATGGTCTCTAATTCCAGACTGCTGGGACTACGGCTGTTTCTAAGGCCATACAGACTTCATATAAATCCATAATGAACTTTTTCACACTATCTGTTGTTACCCAGATGAGGATGGGTTCCCTTCTGAGTCGGGTTCCTCTCAAGGTTTCTTCCTCTTAAAACATCTTAGGGAGTTTTTCCTTGCCCCCGTCGCCACTCAGTGGCTTGCTCAGTTGGGATAAATTCACACCTTTAATATCTGTATACCATGTTGATATTTCTGTAAAGCTGCTTTGAGACAATGTCTATTGTAAAAAGCGCTATACAAATACAATTGAATTGAATTGAATTGAATTGAAGTTTCTCCCAAGCTTCTCTTCAGTTTTTTTTGGGGTTTTTTTCCCCACACCACACCGAAGCAGTATACTTTGTAACGCCCGCATGTTTTTTTTTTCCCTCCATCCATTCTCCCTTCTAAATTCTTGTCAAGAAGCCCAGGTTCTAAGGAAGAAAAGCATCCCCAGAGCATGATGCTGCCACCACCGTGTTTTAATTGTACGTATGACCTGCATTAGGTTTGCACCACACTTAGTGTTTTTAATCTTGCCCAATCTGGATCTTGGTCTCATCACACCAAAAAAAAAAACCCCACATCTCCACTGGGTCACTCTTGTGCTTCCATATGGTTTCTGTCCATCCACCTTCTCGTACAGTCTTCAGTTATGCAGAACTCATGAAATGATTATCTGCTGCACCTTCACTCCACTCTCAGCCCGAGTGATCGCTGGCCTCACTGTGGGTTCCTTCACCAGGTCACCAGTCCCTGTCGTTGTTTTCGCACTTGACTTTTCGAGGGAGGATCTTGTCTAGGCAGTGTTTGGGTGGTGCGATGAAGCTTCCACTTCCTGACTCTTGATCCAACAGTGCTTACTGGGATGTCCAACCTCTATATAATTGTACACCCTATTCCTAAATTATAAAAGTTCTATTACCTTCTCTCGAACGTCCTTACGATGCTCCTTGGTCTTCATTTTCACTCCTTTCCGTCAATCTTGCGGTCTCTTCTACGACAGTTCAGTCGAGGTCCAGAAAATGGGAGCCGTTTTAATATTTATCAGTTGAAAACCCAATCGTCATTGACGTGTGTCCTTGTTAAGACGGTTTCTTTCATCTATATTGTTTTATCGCTGAACCATAAAATCATTTTCAACTCATTATAAGAGGGAGTCCAGGGGTGTATATGCGCTGAAGTTTTTGAGCTTGGAACCTAGTGACCAAGGAGGTTGTGGGTTTGAATCACAGGATTTTTGAGCCCTCTGACAAGTTCCTCGACTGCTCAGCTGTTGAGTCTGATCCCCAAGGTCGTACAACCTACGCAAATTATAAGACCAGCAGCTCAAGAGTGACGAGTTGATCACAAAGCATAACACGGTTTATGGATTCAAGGTCTTCAAGCCGAAGAACAGAATTTCCTGTTATGTTCAACGCCCTGCTTTTGTTGAACTGGTAGGTCATGTGACGGTTATGAAACGTTCCACTCATGTCAAACCCTCCCAAAAAAAAACCACCGTTACGGCGTTACCATGGTAAACAACACGTTCAATATCAACATTACATATTTCAACTGTTCCACGGAAAGCTCTTATCATAGACGGTGGGATTTAACCTCCCAACCTTGTAGTCATGACAACCACACCTGTAATAACAATTTTATCTTTACACTCACATAAATCTAAACTCTTCCTCTCAGCCGCATCCCTCTTTCTCTTCCACTCCGGTATGAAAGGATGAAGGTATTGTTGCACCGGCATGTGTAGGCATGTATAGGAGGGACGCCTTGCGTAACCACCGGCCTATCGAGTTTTTAAACGCATTCCTGTTCTACTTTCTCTGTCTCCTTTTGTCCTTCCATCTCTGTGTCACTGTCTCTTCCTTTGTTACCAGCGGTCTGTCACGCTATACCTAAACGAACATCTTTACCAGGTCCGCATGCTCTGAAATAAAAAGATACCAAAACTGTACTGTTCAGGGTGCCAAAACTTCTGTCAGGTTCCTCAAAAGTTCTACACAAACACAGACACACCCTCTGCCTGCACTGCTATTCCCTAAAGTCATCAAATATTTTCCCGTACTGGATCTGACAGGTTCAGATCCATGCGAATGCATGACCACGTGAAGATAGATAGACGTTTTCATGGAGATATGAATATTTCCGAGTAAAGAAAGAAGCACAAGTTCATACATGGCACGGTATTACACAACAGTCGTGTAGACTAAACTCCAGGAGCGAGTCATTTCTGCCGTTCCCTCGTTTATGTGTGGGGTTTGGATCGAGAGGGTTTTTGTGGTGAGTCAGTCCGGCGCATGGAGGTGGTTATGGCTGTGTTTTCATGGAGACGACAAATTCTCCGTTTTCCTGAGGAAGGGAGGGGAGGCCTTTGATGGGGGGGAAATCCTTGAAAAAGTGAACAGACAGTGCACACAGAAATACACAACTCAACAACTCAGTGTGCTGCACTGAAGAGGGTTTAAAGTGTAGATGCATACGTACATTTATATACAGAAACAAACACGAAAGGTAAAAAGAAAATGGTATACATTTATGAACTAGATAGATAGATAGACAGATAGACAGACAGACCGATAGATAGATAGATAGATAGTCAGACAGACAGTCAGTCAGTCAGACAGACAGACATAGTCAGACAGACAGACAGACAGACAGACAGACAGATAGTCAGTCAGACAGACAGATAGATAGTCAGTCAGACAGACAGACAGCTAGTCAGTCAGTTTGACAGACAGACAGACCGATAGATAGATAGATAGTCAGACAGACAGACAGACAGACAGACAGATAGTCAGTCAGTCAGTCAGACAGACAGACAGATAGTCAGTCAGACAAACAGACAGATAGTCAGTCAGTCAGACAGACAGATAGTCAGTTAGACAGACAGACAGATAGTCAATTAGACAGACAGACAGATAGTCAGTCAGACAGACAGACAGATAGTCAGTCAGACAGACAGACAGACAGTCAGTCAGACAGACAGACAGTCAGTTAGACAGACAGACAGACAGATAGTCAGTTAGACAGACAGACAGTCAGTTAGACAGACAGACAGATAGTCAATTAGACAAACAGACAGATAGTCAGACAGACAGACAGACAGACAGACAGTCAATTAGACAGACAGACAGATAGTCAGTCAGACAGACAGACAGATAGTCAGTTAGACAGACAGATAGTCAGTTAGACAGACAGACAGTCAGTTAGACAAACAGACAGATAGTCAGTCAGTCAGACAGACAGATAGTCAGTTAGACAGACAGACAGATAGTCAATTAGACAAACAGACAGATAGTCAGTCAGACAGACAGACAGATAGTCAGTTAGACAGACAGACAGATAGTCAGTCAGACAGACAGACAGATAGTCAGTCAGACAGACAGACAGACAGATAGTCAGTTAGACAGACAGCTAGTCAGTCAGTCAGTCAGACAGATAGATAGATGTGGAAAACATTATAAATATTATATTAAAAGGTCTAACATTTATAGGCATATTTATTCTACATTAATTATAGTTTATAATACAGTTGTGCCCAAAAGTTTGCGTACCCCTTGCAGAATCTTCGAAATCTTAATACTGTTAACAAAATTTTGTTAACAGTATAACAGTACGTCGTTACTCGTCCAGGTAACGACACACAGTATTAAGAATCAAGAGTGTGTAAACTTTTGAACGGGGTAATTTTTTTTTTATAAATTCAGCTATTATCTTGTCTTGTGGACTGTATGTAAACATCTGTAATGTGAAATAGCTTCTTCAGGACAGGACTTAATGAAAAACAACATGGGATTATTATGATCCGTCTCATTTTATTAACAGTATTAAGATTTAGCCGATTCTACAGGGGGTACGCAAACTTTTGGGCACAACTGTATATATATATATATATATATATATATATATATATATATATATATATATATATATATATATATAAATAAAAGTGCTAAGATGTTTTTAAAATCTAAAAATCTAAAAATAAAAAAATAAAAAGCAAGAAACGAGGAAAAAGTCTTATCAGTGCAGTCATGCTGAAGCGAATTAAATCCTCCAGATTTTCCTGTTTGCGTACTTTTCCAACACTTTTTTTTTGTTTCCTTACGTTAAACACACACCCAAACTATTATATTTCTCTGACTACACCTATTATCTTTTTAAATCATCGCTTCCTAATAGCTTTTACTGTAAGGGGGAAATCTGAAGGTCATAAACATGTGTTGCATAAAAGTACAGGATTAACGCCTTTGGTACTAAACTTATACTTACAGAGCGACTTACATTTAATCTCATTTATACAAGTGGAGGGTTAGGGGCCTTGCTCACAGGCCCAACAATGGCAGCTTGGCAGTGCTGTGATTTAAACTCATGACCTTCCAATCAGTATTCCAACACCTTAACCACTGAGACACCACTGCCCAGAAAAAGTTTAAAGCAACTTGAACTAACATGCCCGTACATTCACAGGCAGAGAACCGAATCCGTACGAAGTCCCTACGATCACAATATCAGATAGGATCGTCGCATGCAAGTTCTGGGCGAGTTGAGACACAGCCTGTTTATGGGTACGGTTCTTTTGGTAGAACACGTAGAACAGGTGTGTTACTGTGAGTTTTACAGAAACACCTTGGCTTTAAGTCAACATAGGACGCATCTGATCCTGATCTAGTCCGACTGCTGTTCACGTCTATTAGAACCAGTTTTAAAGAAGAGCCTAGATAAGAGGCCACGTTTACAGTTAAATGCTACTTTCAAGAAAGAAAAAGAAAGAAAGAAAGAAAGGGGAAAAGGTACTAAACTGCACCTTATATATATTCATACTTGGATCATGCTCAAGGGTACGCTTTTGTACCTTTAGTATCTTTCACCTGAGTTAGTGGATGCAGTGTACCTTGAAAACGAATTTATTTATCATCCATCCATCTTCTATACCGCTTTATCCTCTTCAGGGTCACGGGGAACCTGGAGTCTATCCCAGGGAGTATCGGGGGTACACAAGGCGGGGTACACCCTGGACAGTCACATACACACTCACACACCCATTCATACACTACGGACACTTTGGACACGCCAATCAGCCTACCATGCATGTCTTTGGACTGGGGGAGGAAACCGGAGTACCCGGAGGAAACCCCCGCAGCACGGGGAGAACTCCGCACACACAGGGCCACGGTGGGAATCGAACCCCCGACCCTGGAGGTGTGAGGCGAACGTGCCGACCACTAACCCACCGTGCTCCCTTTTATTTATCATTTTAGGCAAAAAATAAAAAAATAATAATTAATAGTGAAAACGAATGAATCGGAAATATAGAAATAATAAAAGGGTTCTCAGGACACGTTATGGTTTCCTCATTAACTTAAAGAGAGAACAAAAAGAGGCCGATGAGGGAACGTCAGTTTATAATGATGCTATATAAAGATAACAGCAGCTTATTTAATGGAAGTTCCACAAATGTAATATATAATGTGTCAGTCTTTAAGAAATAAAAAAATGGTTAGCCTTGAGAAGTGACTGATTACTGATAGAAGAGGAAATAAAGAGTTTGCTGTTATAGGAATATAATCCACTTCCAGGTGGTAACGGTAACTCTGGGTTATCCCCACGGATTATTTTCCTAAAACCGCACCCCCCAGTTGTGTTGGATTCCTTTCTCATTTCATGCGGTATAATTGCATTAATATTCATTCATCTACAGTCTGCCATATGTGGTCACGTCAAATGACTAGATTAAGTGCAATAATTGCTCATTCTACCTTCCTGTAAAATGAACAGTCGTGCTTATGCAACTTTTGATTCGTCATTCAAGCTAGACGACTACATCATTAAAAGTCATTTAATTAATAATCGAGTTGTCCAGCATTCCAGTTTGGAGTCTAAGTCTTGAGGAAAGAAATTCAACATTCAGAACATTACACTGCCTCCGCCGTATTTGAACTTAAATTTCTCATATATTCTCATAAAACTCATAAATTCAAATGTATTCATATTAATAATAAGTTACTGTTATCATGGGGCTGAGATGTGCAGGATTGGGGATTAGGTTCATTTAATAACAACATAATGCAAATGTAAAAAAAAATAGGCTTGGAAGTAATTATGCTTGAATCTGGCAACCTAATCTACTGCCTGCATTATACACTGTGTTTGGATGGAGCAGTAAAAAAGAAAAAAAAAAACTTTCTCCAACTTGGCAACCATGCATAATAAACCTTTCTATAGATATAGAGTAAACAATGTGCCATTGGTAAAGATATTACTGTGACAGATCATATCTAATTAATTTTTTAGTCCAATTTTTTCACCCCGCATTAAACGCCTAAGGAGTTAAAATCCGGAATCTGGCAACCCCATTTCCTAAGAGCAGGAGAATGTATACTCCACCCTCCCAAAATGATTTTGACCCACACTTCCAGCTTCAAGTCCTCTGAACTGCGGATAATTTCCACCGATAAGGCAATAAAACCGACCTGAGAGTGGAATCATTCCTTACATTACTGTAAGTAGACTTTCAGACCCAGTTTTATTCCATGTGTAGTGTAACTTCATGTACAGCAGACCAGGAATAGTAGTACAGACAAACCAATTATAGGCAGATAAAATCTATATAAACAAATATTGTTAGAAAACTGAAAGCGAAGATGTGTTTAAAGATACTAACACTACTACATGCACACTTTAAAAACCCAAATCAAAAAACAAAAACAAAACAACAACAGCACTGATTTATTTATCTATCTATTTATTTATTTATTTCTTTATATTCCACTACAGGACTGACTCCAGCACTAGCCACTATATTGACACACCTGAGTTATTCAAGGTCTATATATCTTATATCTACGCTGCATAAATAATAATTTTTTTTTAAAAAACTACACTTTTTAAAGCTTTTAAACAAAGTAAATACGGATCCAACACTAGTGTTTTGCAGTTCCTGTAAAAATCAAACTTTACAAAGTGTATAAACCTTCATAAATAAGTGTATAAATAAACCATACACAGGGATAATGTTAGTAGCTCGAGTTTGCTCGCTATATACACTTTATAAAGTTTGTTTAAAGAGAGAGAATAAGAAAAGAAAAGCTAGTGTTGATCGAACTCTCGCACTGTTGGAGTTGTACCTAGGTGGACTTAAGTGTTCGGACCATGTGGATTTTCTTAATGACTAACTTATTGCTCAAACTGTACTACAGGTTTGTTTGTTTTGCTTCTTTTTATAAGATTTTTTTTTATTGTTGTTGTTGTTGTTTTATTACTAGGGCACAGTGTGTGGAAATCTGAAGATTTGGTCAGTTATTATTCGGTTTGAGTAAGAGGTAAAGGTTCTGTTAAGCTGGTTTGACAACAGTAACAATAGTCAAACATTCCAAAAGATCTGCGTGTGCTTATAAAAGCAGGATTTCTGCTAATCGAGTGTGTGTTTTACGTTTATTCATAACATGCCGCGGTCATTTATACGACAAGTATGATCGAGGAACTTAAACTGGAACGTCGACTTTTTGAAAGAAAGAGAGAGAGAGAGAGAGAGAGAGGAAAAAAAAACGTGCTTAGGGGACCGTTTATATATTTGTTTTGTTTTTTTTAAGCTATGGTGAATTTCTTGAGCTAGCCTAGACTTCTGGTGTCGAGACATTGAGAGCGTATGTTTCAGAAATCGGTTTACTTTTTGGTCTCGGATTAAATCTCAGCGCTCGCAGTGACGTGAAACAGGTCCGCTTTATTAAACTGATGAGGAGGATACTTTGCAAGCTAAGACATAAGAAAAAATGACACAGGCATCGAGGCATATCGCTTCGACTGATTTTCAGATCAAATTCGACAATTTGCCGTTTATTCGAACTGAGCAGTTTGTTCATAAGCGTCATCTTTATGTTTTAACTGAATAGCGACGTGTGATTAGCTAGGAGGAATAACACTGGCTAGATTTCCACATGGCTAATGTTAGCTAGCTAGCTAGCAGCCAGATCATTTTACAATAGGAATTATGTTGTGTGTGTTTGTTTTTTGTTTGTTTGGTTTGGGGAAATTTTGGTCACTTTGTACCTTATACTAACCTTCTGTTTGTTTCTGGATTTTTTATTTTTTTTTCCTCCCCAGGTTGCATCGTCCGAAAAATCAATAGAGAAAGCTGAAAGAAGAATCGAGTACACAAGAGAGACAAATTAGAAGGAGTGGGAGAGAGAGAGATCAAGTGGTGTGAAGAAAAGATAAAGAGTATAAAAGGGAGCTTGAAGAAATCAGAGCCATGGACTGGAAGATGTTCCAGGCCCTGCTCAGCGGGGTGAACAAGTACTCGACGGCGTTCGGTCGCATCTGGCTCTCGGTGGTTTTCGTTTTCCGTGTCCTGGTGTACGTGGTGGCGGCAGAGCGAGTATGGGGTGACGATCAGAAGGACTTTGACTGTAATATCAAGCAGCCGGGCTGCCCCAACGTATGCTACGACTACTTCTTCCCCATCTCGCACATCCGTCTGTGGGCGCTGCAGCTCATTTTCGTCACGTGCCCGTCGCTCCTTGTGGTCATGCACGTCAAGTATCGGGATGAACGGGAACGCAAGTACCGTGCCAAACACGGCGCCGATGCCAAGCTCTACGATGACACGGGCAAGAAGCACGGTGGTCTCTGGTGGACCTACCTAATCAGTCTCTTTGTCAAGACAGGCATTGAGGTGGGCTTTCTCTACATCCTCCACCACATCTACCATAGCTTTCAGCTGCCACGAGTCGTCAAGTGCCAGATCTTCCCATGCCCCAACGTGGTGGATTGTTACATCGGCCGGCCCACTGAAAAGACCATGTTCACCTACTTCATGGTGGGCGCCTCAGGCATCTGCATTGTCCTCAACATCTGTGAGATCTTTTATCTTCTGGCCAAGCGCATCTCAGGTTGTGCCAAGAAGACGAAGACACATCACGAGCAAGCCGTGCCTCTGTGCAAGCATCAATTTCGGGACCAGGATAGCAACTGCACGTTCCCCATGCAAACCATGGAGCACAACCAGTACAAGCCCAAGGTCAATCTGAACGTCCCACCTATGGATTACAAGATGAGTGTTTACATGAGGGCTTCGGCTCCTAACCTTAGCTTGGCCTAACTTGGAGATCCACTCGTCTGTAGACAGAGAGAGAGAGAGCGCATGCACTTTGAGCACAAGAACAAGATGAAATCTGAGCTCTCGCCTGTGGTCCACAAACTTTTAGAGCATTTGCAGTGGAATCCCTCTGACCCTACCTTGCTTTAGGATGGAGATTCACTTGCTCGTAGTGTCAGATGGAGGTAAACGCAGGACTGATTGAGATCGACCCAGTCTCAGAACCATTTTCACGTCTCAAACTTCTTTTCCTTCTTGTCCTTGATGTCGATCTCCGGAAGCACTGTACATCACTTTATATCAAAACTTCATATATTATTTCAGATCAAGTCTCAGCAGTCATTAAAAATTCAGACGGATAATAAGGAGTTCCAAAAGCTTTCCGTAGATTTGGGTGAAACGTTGACACTAAACAACGACTGAAACACAATGGCTGAAACACACACACACACACACACACACACTAAACAACTAGGGATCACACTTTAGGCAGATTTGAATAAGTTAGCAGAGACAGCGTTAGCAAAAGCAAACATGGAGGTCTCAGCGAGTTGGTTCAAAGCTTCTCCAGTTGTCTTTTCCCCCCGCTTTGTCTGGTTCTTTGAATTATTGTCATACAGGCACTTCATTGTCCTCCATTAAGGATCTCCAGTACAGCGACACACACCTGTCTGCTGGTTTTTCTCTCTCTCTCTCTCTTTTCACTGGATATTGACTTGCCTGTTAGCCTTTTCCCCCCCACATTCTTTATTTTCAGAGTGTAGACAAAGACTAGCAAGGACAGAATCAGCCTGATGGTTATATATATTATATATTATATATATATATATATATAAAATCAAGAAGTAAAGTCTTGTGAACTTGGGCCGAAAGGACGAGAACGTACACACTTCTGAGCTTCACCGTTCCAGGCAGGGCAGATAGGGAGGATCTCCTACATGCCACTGTAATACCTTTACAGACCGGTCTTCTACACCTTCGGACTTCTGTCGGGATTTTAACGAGCGTCATGACATCATAGGTGTGAAGCAGGATTTTCCACAGCTCAGTAGAAATTTTTTTTGTGTGTGTTTATTTCATTTCCTAAACTACTGCCACGTAGCAGTTGTTGTTGTTGTTGTTGTTTTTTTTTAAATAATATTTTTTTTTTACAATAAACAAGAGTGGTAAATGGAATATTAATGTCTTCCAAGGTCTCATGGAATATGTTCTTACAGTCCGAACATTCCTACCTGAAAATTAGTAGGGCGTGGTGCTGGTATACATGAAAACAAAAACACTTCCGAGCTAACAAACAAACAAACACAGAGCACCCAGGAGACAGACAGCGTGAGATGCAGAGACAGATCTAATAAGCAAACATGGAATATATTATTATTATTATTATTAATATTAATAATAATAATAATAAGAAGAAGAATGACTATTTATAGAGCACTTATGATACAAAAATGCAGCTCAAAATACTTTATATTAAAACAACGCTACACAGGAAGAACGCTAATAAACCCATCAACAACAAACGTAAAAATAAAGCAGGTAATAAAATGAAACTTACGCAACTAATATTACAGTAATCAAAACAAATGAACTGTACGATGGAACGTTTTCTTGAGCTGTTTACTGAAAGTGGTAATTGAGGTCAGGGTGTGTCCCTGAACAAGAGTTATATAAACCCGGCTTTACATCAGAGACCGTTTGCCTGAGGGGGGGGGGGGGGTGTTAACATTCCAGACCTGCGCAGACTTGCCACGGATCAAAGCCGAGAAGGTTTCAGAACATCCATAGCAAATAATAATAATAATAATAATCATACGGATAACAATCAGGTAAATGCAGCACTAATGTGAACGTGCATGCGGTGCTACACACTGGCGAGAACGAGCAGATCCGTGCTTCTTCTCCAGTGTCGGGTTTATCCCAGCGGATTGTTTGCTCTTCATCGAGCCTTGACTAAGACGTCCGTGAGTCAGTGGCGTGTCGAGTCGAGTCAAGCCGAGGGACGTGGAATGTGAGAGTTTACTTAAAAGCGAATTGAGCCTGAAATGAACGGAACGAGAAAAGCTGCTTCTTCCTAAGGCCTTTAATTATGGAACAGTATGCTGCTTCATGTTTCCAGCTGTGGCCACATCAAGAGCTGTCTATTTTTATATATATATATATATATATATATATATATATAAATAAACAAAGTATATTATATAAAGAAGCGTCATATTTATGTCTTGTCCTTGGTCAATAAAAAGAAATTAAGAATTGTGTGTGTGTGTGTTTTTTTTTTTAACATTCGCCTCACACCTCCAGGGTCGGGGGTTCGATTCCCGCTGCGGCCCTGCGTGTATGTGTGGAGTTTGCACGTTCCCTCTGTTCTGCGGGGGTTTCCTCCGGGTACTCCGGTTTCCTCCACCGGTCCAAAGACATGCACGTTAGGCTGATTGACGTGTCCAAAGTGTCCGTAGTGTACGAATATGTGTGTGAATGTGAAAGTGTGTGTGATTGTGCCCTGTGATGGATTGGCACCCCGTCCAGCGTGTACCCCGCCTCAAGCCCTATGCTCCGTGGGATAGGCTCCAGATTTCCCGTGACCCTGACGGATAAGCGTTATAGAAAAAGGACGGATGGATGGATAAGTGGGTAAGTAATTGTAAGACTAGAAAGACAATATAACTAGCACTTCATGAGCGAGAAGGTCGAAGAGTGACTATTTATACCCGCCGTGACATACGTAAGAACAGTATGATGTATCTCGTGGACAACATCAAACGTAACTTTAAATGGATAAAAAGCATGGCGCGTTATTCTTTAAATAACTCAAAACTGTAACTGTCGGCGAACCGCCGTGGTGTAGGGGAAATAAAACACTTCAGGATGCGTTCTTATGGGAAAATAATCCACTTCCGAGTGGCGACAGTAACCCCGCTACCTCGTACCGACCTGCCGTTTATTTTCCTACGACGGCGTCCCCGCAAGCGTTTTAAATCCGGATCAGATTTGCACGTGGAACAAATGGCCTACTAGGAAATGTAATCCATTATCATTACAAAACCAGTACGATGATCGCACGTGTGCCAAATCAAGCTTAAGGGAATTTTTTTAGAAAGGAACGCAGTGCCCTTAAGTGCCAGAAAAACACTTCACCAAGAAAAGCAAGCAACAAAGAAAGTGTTCAGACGTCAACACACAACAAACATCCGGAAAAGATTTCACGGCCTGCAGTTACAGACGACGTTTTATACTTCAGCATGAGAAGGAAAGCCAACTTTATGATCATTCTGCATATTGCACAACAAAATGAGGTAATAAGCCCTTGCAGTGGTACATTACAGTTAATTAAACACACACACACACACACACACACACACACACACACACACACACACGTACGTTAACCGACATGTGAACTGGTTTTATATGATAAATCCTTGCGTGGAGAATCTAATCAGATCTTGAGCTACGCCATGGCACTGATCCAATCTGATTTAATCAGAGCTGAGGTTATATAATACAGGTTGTATAAGACTCTTTCACAGTTAAGATCAGGGGTGTCCAATCTCATCCGGGACGCGCCGGTGTGGGTGCAGGTTTTCATTCCAGACAAGCAGGAGCCACACCTGATTCCACCTGTTTAATCAGTTGAGCTTTGGGCTTTAAGTGGAATGAGGCGTGGCTTCTGCTCGGTTGGAATGAAAACCTGAACCCACACCGGAACTTTCCGGATAAGATTGGACACCCCTGGTTAAGATCTATCTTAACGTTCCATCCAGGACCCTTAAAAGTTCTTCGGTTGTCCCTATAAGGCAATCTTTACCGGTTCTGTATACATTCCTCCAACTGCGTCCCGATTCACCTAAACCGTCCCATCCTAAACCGTATCCGAGATTAGAATTAGCGTGTGTCCCGAATCGTGACACGTTCAAACGGGTACCCCGAACGTACCCGGAGGGTCGACTATTTCCGGTAGATTTTCGAAACGCGTTTCCGTGGACACTTTTTCCGCTGATATTACCCACAACTCCTTGCACGTGACGGATCGCTCCCTGCAAACATGGCGGACGAGCGTGACGTCGTTGACGCGCCTTCAGCATTTAAGGACTTTCTTTTTACGGTCGAGTAAGATTAACCGTCGGATGTCGTGTAGAAAGAGGCCCAACAGGGTAATAAAGTAGGACGTGTTTTACTTTCTCGAGCTGGTTTCACGCCAACAGGATGATTTTCTGATTTCCGAACACCGTTTGTTCCTTTAACAGGTAGGAACATCATTCAGCGTTACTTCCTTCTGTCCACACAATTGGGAAGCCGTCTCTAAATCTGTATAATATATGATATTTCCTCATCCTTGTTCTGTTTTTGCTGTCAGACTGGCCCGATTTCAGAAAAAAAACATCCTTTAGTCATTTACTCGCTCAAGTTCCGTGTGAGGACTAGATATGCTTGAACGATGAAGATTACACGTGACGTGTTTGTGCAGGTAGGTCTGGGCGGAAATGAGTCACACGTGTAGCTTGCGTTTACTAGAGACACGTCTAAGAGACGACAGAATAACAAACAAAGGATCGAGAAGAACGGGACACTGTGTCGAAACTGACCAAGTGACACGATAAGGAAGAAAGGCTAGAATGGTGAAAAACTTGCGGTGGGGGCATGGCGGGTTAGTGCGTTTGCCTCACATCTCCGGGGTTAGGGGTTCGAATTCCAACTCCACCCTGTGTGCTTGGAGTTGTGCGTGTTCTCCCCGTGCTTCGGGGTTTCCTCCGCCAAACAAGGACACGCTTTGTAGTCTGATCGGCATCTCCAAACTGTCCATAGTGTGCGATGGTGCTATACACCGTCCAGGGTGTCTCCCGCCTTGTGCCCGTGGGATCATCTCCAGGCGCCCCGTGACCCCGTGGAGGATAAGTGGTATGGAAAATAGATGGATGGGGAAAGATTTCACGCCGAGCTGGGAGGCACAAGGAGATATTGGGGAACATGAGGACGGGATGGGGTTAAACATGAATCCTACATGGTGACTCATGAGAACGTCGGGGGTTTGAACCCCAGCCCCGCCAAGCTGCCACTGTTGTGCCCTTGAGCAAGGCCCTTAACCCTCTCTGCTCCAGGGGGCGCTGTATTGTAGCTGACCCTGCGCTCTGACCCCAACCTCCTAACATGCTGGGACATGCAGGGAAAAAAATTCACTGTGCTGTAACGTATACATGATTAATAACGACTCGTTATCATTCATAAGGGCGGCTGTGGCACAGGTTGTAGAGCGGGTTGTCCACTAATCGTAGGGTTGGTGGTTCGATTCCTGGCCCGGGTGACTCCACATGCCGAAGTGTCCTTGGGCAAGACACTGAACCCTGAAAGTTGCTCCCGATGGCAAGTTAGCGCCTTGCATGGCAGCTCTGCTACCATCGGTGTGTGAGTGTGTGTGAGAATGGGTGAATGACCCACCCATTGGGTGAATGAGACACCACATTCACCAATTGATTCACCAAATGAGACACATCTCATTCACCAATGGGTGAATGAGACACCACATCTTTGGATAAAAGCGCTATATAAGTGCACCATTTACCATTACGTAGAGCATACGCAGACAACTTTGCCGCCGTGCACCTGTCTGTAATTTAGAACATCCATGGAATGTCGAATTAACTAGACATCTTATATAATAAATAACGTCACATCAATCATGTCCATCATTTTTGATAAGTGATTAGATCATGACAATGATTTGCCAGGCTCCGTTGGTGTGAAATTCTCCAAATCTGAAGAACGTTTGCTAAATTGCTGAGAGTCAACAGTAATAAGAATGTTCTTTGGTGACACACCTGCGTGACCGCTAACGTGCAAGGGCGTGTAAACATATGACACATTCGTATGCAGTCAGGCAAGACAGGTGAGCTCCAGTTGTACAAACAGAGGAGCGTGTTTTACAGAAGAACAGAGATTGTAACTACGTAGAACAGTTCGGTTAAAACTACCCGATCGACACAAACCCACCTCACGGCTCCGGGGTCCCCGGTTCGATTCTGTGCTCGGGTTGCAGAGCTTCGCAGGTTTCCTCCCACCTCTCGAAAGACGTGCCCAGTAGGTGGATAAATTGCCCCTGGGTCTGACCGAGCGTGTGAACGTAAACCGGCGATTGCTTGGGCCCCTGACTTTTCAGACAGAGCCCTCTCCATGAAGTCCATGAAAACCTCCCCTGAAGCGGCCCCGTCTCATTTCACAAGCTAGCGTGTGGGACTTCTTGCGCTGGGATGTTTTGGAATCGTCACACTTTTTCGAAATGGACAGAACTTACCTGTCTAGAATCCAGAAAATGAAGAGAAACACGAGAAGAAGGGGAAACGTTTGCACAATTTGTGACTCTATTCCGATTGTAGACGACCAGCCAAGATGTGAATGTCCAGCGTTGGCTTCTTTAGTTCTGTAACGAGCTTGAAATACAGGGCTAACGCAGCTAGCGAGCATGGAAAGCTTAGACCAACCAGTATAGCGTCCGACAGAACAATAATAATAAAAATGGAGGTCACACATTTGCATTGCATCGTTCCTCTTTGTGGAGGGGTCACACAAACAGAGGGGGCACGGTGGCTTAGCGGTAAGCGGTTAGCGGTAAGCGGTTAGCGGTAAGCGGTTAGCGGTAAGCGGTTAGCGGTAAGCGGTTAGCGGTAAGCGGTTAGCGGTAAGCGGTGAGGCTCGTGTGCTACGTGCTTGTGCAGGTGGAAATGAATCAGCAAGATTGCTTTCTCATTTCGTTCCCACGTACTAGAGACGTATCTGGAATGCTAGCGCAAGAGAGATGACTAAGCATAAATAAACAGAGGATCGAGAAAAACAGGACACCATGAGAAAGCATAAAAAGTGACGCAATAAGGCAGAAAGACTGAGGGGGGGTGGCTTAGGCGTTAGCACGTCTGCCTCACACCCACGGGGTTGGGGGTTCGAATCCCAACTCCAGCTCGCATGTTCTCCCCAACCCCATGCTTCAGGGGTTTCCTCTGGGTTCTCCAGTTTCCTCCCCCAATCCAAAGACGTGCGTCGTAGGCCGATTTGCATTTCCAAATCGTCGGTAGTGTGCGGACGCGTGCGCGATCGTGCACTGCGATGGGTCGGGACCCCGTCCGGGGTGTCCCCCGACCTTGTGCCCTGAGCGTAGGATAAGCGGTATGGAAAATGGATGGCTGTTCGAGCTAAAGACAGTCATAGCTACTCTTGAAACGGAGTATTCAATTCAAAAACAAACAAACAAACAAAAAAAAGCCCTTCATTGTCTCACTTTGTACCAAAACAGTGAATAAAATTCAGACCTAAGCTTTCGAGATCCTGAAGCTCGTTGCCAGAAAAGTGTAAAAGATCTAGACATCCGAAATCCGGTAGGAATTCAGTTAGAAGTCATTCGGATGATAATACGCTTGTATTCCTTGCGCAATTCGAGCGTGTAAGGATTTAGATGCTCATGCTTTTGCAAACGTCCTTCCTATTCGCTCTCCTTCACTACAGTAGCCTGCTATTTCAAAGAGGAAGCTCGTGTCCCCGATGTCTGAAATGAAATGCGGAAAAACCGTGACTTCGGGAAGTAGATAAGATTCCTTTTAAACTAGACGTTATATAAACAGACCGCTTTTCTCCTCTTTTTTTTTTAAACAAGCGCCTCCAAAATTACAAATCAAGCACATGAAACGAAGCCAAAGTGATTTTACATATTACACAAACACCGTTTATTTCAATACAGCATTTATCAAGTCGGTAAATAAACCGATAAAGTACATAACCAAAGCGTGAAGGTATTCCAAAAATAATTCATGTACAATCAAATCGTTCGAGCGAATATACACCGGAGGTCCGTACGCGGAAAGGAAGTGAGATTGACGTGCGTAGACTGTAATAAACGTTCTCCCGCTGTGACGCCGGCAGCGTGAAGCGTCTGTCTTCCGTCAGGCCGTGAGAACCGCGAAAACATGTACAAAATAAATTAACCAGCGAAGCGAAGTCTGTCCTGCTGCGTCTCTTCGGGAGAACGTTAGCTGCAGGAAGGTTTTCCTGTACAGAAGAAGAAAGCCTAGTGTGGGCCTTTCTTCATGCCGCGGAGGCTTAAAATTCTTTAGTGCATTCCTGATTTAATAGTCGTCGCATCAGTCGACGAAAATAGTCGGATAAGGCGTGTCCAAAAGTTAAATAAATAAATAAATAAACCCCTCCGAAATCCTGTTCGGACTGATCAGGGATGTGCGATTCCTATTCTGTTAAATTCCGGCTTCTGATTGGTCAGGTGTCGGTTCATCTATCGCGATTACGCCGATTTAAGTAGTTTTCTGCAAAAAAAAAAAAAACAAACAAACAAAAAAAAAACACCAACCCACCAAAAAAAACCCCCCTTGTATCCCCCACCGCAGGTTTTTTTATTTAATTTAATAATAAAAAAGAAAATGTCTGACTTTTTATCCATTTATTGTTGCATTTAATGTTAATGTTAGTTAGGTTAGTTCCTGTTCTCGCTCATGTTATATCAGCAGTAAACACTCGCTACCTCACCGGCAACGCAGAGCGTAAACTCCTCAGTCCTGAAGACGTCCGAAAAACTTGAAACTGGAGCTTCATCTACGACCGACACTGGAGACTCCTTCCAAAAAATGCGAAACGGATTCAATAACGCGATTTGTGAATTGCCCTGTCGTTATAGATAAATTAAGAACCCGGGATAAATCGAAACCTTAAATGTAAATCTGCTGTTTCCTTCAAATTTTTTCAAAATTTAAATTCACCACCTTCTGACCAATCAGAATGGAGAATCTAACAGCGCCGTGGTATACGGCGTTTTTCCAGTTGTGAAAATATTCCTTCCCAGTGCGTTGGCGACTTGGATTTCAGCGGATGATGCCATTCGCATCTTATAGACTCATAATTCTTAAGGTCATGTATTTGTTTTCGTTTTGGCTGTATCTTGGCAATACCGAGCAATATTAATGTGAGAGCCAGCGGTGACTTTTGGCTCCGCAGACCTCTTGAAATGACTGCCGGACCATATTAGGGCTCGGAACAGGACCGGACTGTGGATCAGCGGTTACGACAAATCACGCTTCTTACGATAAATAGAGAACCGTGGGCGAGCGACTGTTGTTCACGTCGGCGGTTTATCGGGACATAACGCCGTCACGTGATGTTTAGGTTCATTAAGGGCTGAAAACGACAATATCGAGCCATCAAGAAGAACTGGAGCTGCTTCCCTGATTATAAGTACACTAGACAGTTTAAACACTTGCTTCTGTATATTTATACCAGACTGTACCCACACACACACACACGCACGCACGCACGCGCACGCACGCACGCAGGCTGTCAAATCCAAGGCATCCAGACGAGAAGCAGTCTCTCTCCGTGCTTCCCTAATAAACAGGCATGAAAAGTGTGTGTGTGTGTGTGTGTGTGTGTGTGTGTGTATAATTACAAGACCTATTCATGAGAAATCCTCCAGTACAAATATCTTCTGAAAACAAGCCACTGATTCATGCGGCTTCCTTCAATTATGGGACCAAATGGAAAGTGTGTTTCAGCTGGAAACAGTGTGTGGTGCAGGTTAAAGCACGCACGATATCGTGCATCCGTTCATTAGGCTCTACAGGGATAATCAGGGCCTCCTTATGTCTGTTTCAGGAAATGGCAGATTCAGAGAGAGGGAGAGGGAGAGAGAGAGAAAGCGCGAGAGAGAAAGCGAGAACTAGAGAGCGAGAACTAGAGCGCGAGAGACAACGAGAGCAAGATGGAGAGAGACAGAACGAGAGAGAGAGAGAGCGAGAGAGAAAGCGAGAACTAGAGCGCGAGAGTGAATGAAAGAGAGAGAGCGAGAGAGAGCAAGAGAGAAAGAGAGCGAACGAGAGAGAAAGAGAGTGAGAAAGAGAGTGCGAGAGCGAGAATGAGAAAGCAAGAGAGAAAGCGAGAACTAGAGAGCGAGAGAGAATGTGAGAGAACGAGAGAGCGCGAGAGAGAGCAAGAGAGAAAGAGAGCGAACGAGAGAGAGCGAGAGAGAGAGAAAGAGAGAGAGCGCGAGAGAGAGAATGAGAAAGCAAGAGAGAAAGCGAGAACTAGAGAACGAGAGAGAATGTGAGAGAGCGCGAGAGAACGAGAGAGAATGTGAGAGAGCGCGAGAGAACGAGAGAGAAAGAGAGAGAGCAAGAACGAGAGAGAGAATGACCGGAGTTAAAAGCGACACGATCAGAATGAACAATACTCGGGTAACATGGTCGTTATTAGATTATGCAAAAGGTATGAAATTCCAAACAGACAGATAAAAAACACACACACACACACACACACACACACACACACACACACACACACACACAATTGAACTGAGGTCACAGTTTACACGAAGCTTGAGCAACTTTGGAACTGGTTCGTCTGTTGAGAGAGCGGCAGATGAACGATCCGGCATCCATCAGCTTCTGCAGGTCTACTCCCTGTAACAGACATGAACACACACGCTAACACAGGACTCAAAAATACCACTAGAAAGAGAAATTTAAAAAAAAGAGGTGAGTTTAGATATTTGAACACATCCCGAAGCTCATACAGAATGTCCTCATGTGTTATCGAACTGTCTCTCAGTCATAACAGGCCTTCTGTCTCCGCTCCGAATCTGAGATGGTGCATAAAACTATCATCACCTGACAACTTTCGACAGACAGATTTTTATAAATTGTCGAATGCTGCTTAAATGACAGATTTATGCAGCGTTTGTGAATGTTTTATGAACTGCACCCCTCTCCTTTCCACTCCTACGTGACTTACTGCGTAACGCCTGTAACGTCACCTGACGAGGTCTGACACAAGCCTTTCGTAAAGCCTCCAACATGGTTTTATAAAAGCTTCATGTAATGGGTACGAGTGCGTTACGAAGTTCATATGTACGTACCCTTCAAATAAAGTGTTACCGAGCTTTCACTGGAAAATGTAAAAATCGACAGCGTAACTCACGCCGAGATAACGATTCAGTTCCTCGTGTAAACAAAGCGTAGTTCTATATAAAGACTACATGAGATAAATCTATATCCCATATAAAACACTCAGAACTGTACTTAGTGTACTTTCGACACAACAGGTTCCTGAGCCTGGCCCTGGAGAACCCCCTGTTCTGCATATTTTAGTAGTTTGCTTACTCTAAAACACCGACTCTGGATTCACGATCCACGATTCACGACTCTCGACTCATGATTCACGACTCTCCACTCACGACTCTCGATTCACGACTCTCCACTCACGACTCTCGATTCACGACTCACGATTCACGACTCACGATTCACGACTCACGATTCACGACTCACGATTCTCCACTCACGACTCTCCACTCACGACTCTCCACTCACGACTCTCCACTCACGACTCTCCACTCACGACTCTCCACTCACGACTCTCCACTCACGACTCTCCACTCACGACTCTCCACTCACGCAGGACCAGGGTTGGGAACCTGTGATCTTGACCATAGTCAGTCCGTACAGGATCTCGCGGATCTACAAGGATCTTGTGATTGTTGCGGCCAAAAACGACTTGAATTGCACGAAATTCTTTCGCACGCTCTTTTGCAGCGATGTTTGTTGGTAAATGAGATCTTTTAGCCGTACTCGTGAATCGACGAGAGCTTCGCCTGAACGCACGCTGCGATGATGTCACACGACGCGTCTCACGTCTCCGCCCAAACCTGCGGACATTTTGAAAAAATATCGGCGAGTTTGCTTAATTCCGCGTCGATTTCTGCGATCGCAAAAATCCCAGCGAGCCCGGGTCTGAGAATTATTCATTTCGGCGTTTTTCCTTTTATGTCCGAGAAAACATCTCGGGATCATTTCAGTCCGAATACACGTTTAAACAATTTACGCCACGAGGGGGAAAAAAAACCCAAACATTTTTTATTATTCTTTATGCATGTAACTGGAGAATTGTATTTTAAACACCTCCAGAAATCAGAACATTACCGATGTGTTGGACCAATCTCTCAAAAAAATATGATGTTATGTAATGATGGTTAAATAAATAAATAAATAAATAAATAAATAAATAAATAAGTGAAAATCCGGCTGCGTAGCTGCAGAAACGTGTAACTGGACGTCCACGGGACAATAAAGGAAATGGAAAAATTTTACGGAAATAAATGAAATTGCGAGCTGTGATCCTCATTACATGAAAAAAAAACCCAATCCAGTCCAAATAGGGCTAAATATAAATATATAATGTAGTACATTTAAACATCACATTCTTGTTTTGCCTGTTCGAGCCCCGGCACTGCCAAGCTACCACTGTTGGGCCCTTGAGCAAGGCCCTTAACCCTCTCTGCTCCAGGGGGCGCTGTATCATGGCTGACCCTGCGGTCTGACCCCAACCTCCTAACATGCTGGGGTATGCGTAGAAACCAATTTCACTGTATATGTGACCAATAAAGACTCATTATCATTATGATCATGTAAAAATAAACTTTTTTTTTTAAGCAGTGATATGTACGCTTACCGTATGGATGCCGAGTCCGTGCAGCATGTACACGACGTCCTCGGTGGCCACGTTTCCAGAAGCCCCCTGAGCGTACGGGCAGCCACCCAATCCCGACACCGACGAGTCCACGACGCTTACGCCATTCTGTACGAGCAAAACAAACAAACAAACAAACAAACAAACAAAACAACCACATGAGGAGTGGAGAAAATCTACAACCACAAACACGCAGAAAAAAAATACCATAAGGTGTAACGCCTTTGTAATGTTTTTCCGAATTGTGTTTTTTGAATCGTTTGACTCCTGGGACACTTAAAGAGAACAAATGAAATAGCGCATTTTGCTTCAGGAAAAAACAACAACATTCTTTGAGGAGTTGTAAGCGCTCGAGATCGAGCTCGTCGGCTGGTTTGTGTGAAGCTTTAATAAACTCTTTCTGGAGTGTCTACAGAGGTAATGAACGGGAAAGAAACTTCCGGAACGCGTGGTCAGGTCTCTCCGTCTGATGAATATCTGACCTGCAGCGCGACCAGGATGTTAGCGAGCGCCTGTCCGTACGTGTCGTGGCAGTGAACAGCCAGGGCGTCGACCGGCACCTCCTTCATCACCGCCTCCAGCATCTGGGACATGCCGCCCGGCGTACCCACTCCGATCGTGTCACCCAGCGAGATTTCGTAACAGCCCATCGCGTACAGACGCTTCGCGACATCGGCTACCTTCATCGGCGAGACTTTGCCTTCGTAAGGACATCCCAGGACACATGACACATAGCTGGAAAAACACAATACGCGGAGGGGGCGTGGTTAGTAGTTAGTCCACCATTAATCAAACACTGATACTGAGTTATTCCTGAAGAACAGTAGAATCTTCGATTTATTATTTTTTTGGAAACTGGTGCATTAAAGAGCTTCTTGGTGACGGGTTATATAGCGTGCTGTACCCTCGGACAGGTACTCCTTCCTGTTTGGCCGCCGCCGTCACTTCCTCGAAGCGCTGCAGACTTTCCTCCACCGTACAGTTAATGTTCTTCTTACTGAAGAGCTCCGAGGCGGCGCCGAATATCGCCACCTCCTTCGCGCCAGCCTTCACCTACGAGAGGGAAAGAGACCGAGAGGAACAAAAGCAGTAATATTACAGCACACACACTCATCTGTCCAGTGCCCTCCACTAATATTGGCACCCTTGGTAAATATGAGCAAAGAAGGCTGTGAAAAACTGTTTAACCTTTTGATGTTTACATTTTTTTTTAGTACACCTGGGTGACTAGGAACAGGAAATTGTTCAAGCATGACTTCCTGTTTCACAGGGGTATAAATATGAGGTAACACATACGCCAAATTCCCTTAGTCGTTCATAAGAATGGGTAAGAGCGAGGAATATAGCTGTGATGTGCGGCAAAAGGTTGTTGAGCTTCACACAATGGGGCGTGTCTATAAGAAAATAGCACAAGCATTGAAAACGCCCATTTCCACCATCAGGGCAATAATTAAGAAGTTCCAGTCCACTGGAAATGTTATGAATCGACCTGGAATTGGACGTGTGACTATATCGTCTCAACGCACTGTGAAGAGGACGGTTCGAGTGGTTAAAAAATCTCCAAGGATCACAGCTGGAGAAATGCAGATGTTAGTTGTGTCTTGGGGTCAGAAAGTCTCTAAAACTACAATCCGAAGTCACCGACATCACCACAAGTTGTTTGGAAGGGTTTCAAGAAAAAAGCCTCTACTCTCATCTGAAAACAAACTCGAGCGTCTTCAGTGTGCAGACACTACTGGAACCTCAAATGGGATCGGGTTCTGTGGTCAGATGAAACCAGAATAGAGCTTTTTGGTAATAAACACCAGAGGTGGTTTTGGAGCACACAGAGAGGTAGCCGTATGGAAAAGTACCTCATGCCCACGGGTAAATATGGAGGTGGATCTTTAATGTTTTGGGGCTGTTTTTCTGCCAGAGGTCCTGGACATTTTGTTAGGACACATGGCATCACGGACTCCATCAAATATCAACAGATATTAAATGAAATCCTGACTGCCTCTGACAGAAAGATTCAAATAGGCCGTGGTTGGATCTTCCAGCAGGACAATGATCCAAAACATCATCAAAATCAACACAGAAATGGTTTACTGACCACAAAATCAAGATCCTGCCATGACCCTCCCACCATCATGTGTGTTTTTGGGTTTTGCCGGTACTTACAGCAGCTCTGTAGCCCTTCAGGTTAGGAGTCAGCACTGGATAATTCACGCCAGGCTTCCTGTTGATGCCTTGCATCACTTCCTCCTGATCAGCCATCTGCAAAAGGCCACAGTGATAGTGCTGCTTTAATACAATAGCTCAATAGTTCTGGTTATAACCTGTTAATGGTGAGAAAAAAAAAAAAACCCTTTGTCCAGCTTCGTGTGCAGTATTAATGCTACATTTAAAAAAAAAATCTAACGGGAAAACCATAATTCCCACTGTCCAACTGGGAAAAGGGTCAGAGTTAGGGTTAAGTTTAGGCGTTCAAGGAAAATGTTCAAATATCTTTGGCATGGACACAAACACTCACTGAACACTTTATTAGGAACACCTGTACACCTACTCACTCATGCGGTTACCTAACCAACCATATGTGACAGCAGTGCAATAGATATAATCAGGTGCCAGACGGGCTGGGTTGAGTATTTCTATACCTGCTGATCTCCTGGGATTTTCACACACGACAGTCTTTAAGAGTTTACTCCGAATGGTGCAATAAAGAAACGCCTTGTTGATGAGAGGTCAGTCGAGAATGGTCAGACTGGTTCGATCTGACAGAAAGGCCGCAGTAACTCCGATAACCACTCTGTAGAAATGTGCAGAGCAGAAAAGCATCTCAGAATGCGTAACACGTTCAACCTTGAGGTTCCACACGTCAGGTTCAACACCCGTCCGCGATGTACAGAAAGCTGAGGGTGCAGTGGGTACAGGCTCACCAAATCTGGACGGGTGAAGACTGGGAAAACGTCGCCTGGTCTGACGAATCTCGATTTCTGCTGAGGCACACACATGGTACGGTCAGAATTTGGCACTAACTGCATGAATCCATGGACCCAATTTGCCTCGTGTCCAGTCCAGGCTGGTGGAGGTGGTGGAATGGTGTGGGGAATGTTTTCTTGGGGTCGTTAATACCAATCAATCGTCGCTTGAACGCCACAGCGTATTTGAGTACTGTTGCTGAACATGTGCACCCCTTCATGGCCACAATTTACCCATCTTCTAATGGCTATGATAACTCCAGCATGATAATGCACCATGTCAAAAAGCAAGAGTCGTCTCAAACTGCTTTCATCAACATGACAACGCGTTCAACGTCCTCCACTGGCCTTCCCAGTCTCTGGATCCGACTCCAGTAGAACACCTTTGGCGCGTGTTAGAACAGGAGATTCACCTCGGCTTTACGTGCTACACTGTTATATTATTTGTTACAAGTCTTTAAAAGGTAAGGACATTATATTTATTATAGTGTGCAGACTGTTTATCAGTCTTGGTAATTTTGTTGGTTAGTTCAGCGTACTCTCCGAGTTGTTTTCACATTGTGGACAACGTTCGGTTTTTGTAGGATACACTGCTGTCTCATTTGTTTATGGAGACTTTGGGTGTGGGAGTTTGGAGGATTGTGAGAGTAAGCAGAACATGCCAGTGCTTTGAAGGATGCAATGTTATTTAATTGCGAATCTTTTTTTAGAGGATTTAAACCTAACATGGTGAACAATTTATATTATAGAATTCAAGGCAGTTTTACTGGGGTTATCTCATACAGTGTAGCAAGTAATAATCTGGAAAGACCTTTGTAATATCACAGTCTAAAACTGGATTTAAAGAGAAGCAAATTAGTAAATGAATCACATGTAACGGAATCATACGTAAATGAATCACATGAAAATGTATCACTTGAATATGAATCTCATGAATATGAATCTCATGAAAATGAATCACATGAAAATGTATCACTTGAATATGAATCACTTGAATATGAATCTCATGAATATGAATCTCATGAAAATGAATCATACGTAAATGAATCACATGAAAATGTATCACTTGAATATGAATCACATGAAAATGAATCACATGTAAATGAATCACATGAAAATGTATCACTTGAATATGAATCTCATGAAAATGAATCACATGAAAATGAACCATATGAAAATGAATAAATAAATTAAAGACAGAACAGAAGATTCACAGCATGGTCGTGAACGTGAAAAATCTGCATGAATTACGTGATGCGATCACGTCAACATGGACCAGTATCTCAAAGGAATGTTTCCAACATCTTCTGGAATCCATTCCATGAACAATTGAGGATGTTTCGAGAGCGAAGCGAGACCCTATTCAGTATTAGTATTAGTACAGATACGGGAGGTTACGTAAGGAGTCTCCAGTTTCAGTCAGGGAGCGACTGTTTATAGCTGCTATAACGTAAGCGAGAACAGAAACTAACTTGTTTCGTGGACGTTGGATGATATTAAGACTAACTATAAACCGATAAAAACGTACGATAAGAGGAATCAGTGTTTCACTTTAGTGTCTTGCTTAACGGGTAATGCATTCATCTCGGTTTTACCATGCGGGAGCATAAATATAGCCTTGAATTTTGCTATGTTCGTGAAAATTGATTTCAGTTCTACATTACTACGTGACTTTACATTTTTGTTTCTCGATAAGCTCGTGTAAACGTAAATGCGTTTCTGGCTCGTATACTCGTCAATACGGATTCCAGTGTATTATCGTTAAACGACGGGAAGTGAGACATCTTACCTGTGGGACCCATTTAGGCGAGACAAAACTCGTAGCCTCAATGACAGGAAGTCCCGCCTCCGAGAGCATGTCGATCAGATGGATCTTCACCTCGGCTGGAACGATGGTCTAACGGAACAGACAGGGAAAGTTATGCTATGTATATTAAACTGTGTAGTGAATTCAGATGTAGAAATACACTAGGAACGTGAGACGGATATATTTATGGACAGACGGGAAGCCTCTTTCACCTTCTCGTTCTGCAGTCCATCTCTGGGTCCGACTTCCACTATCTTCACTTTTTCTGGAAGAGGCCTAGTAGCACACAAACTAACCTAGAAATACACACAGATTAAAACAAATACTTTACAGAAGATAAACAAGATATTTATTCATCATGTTATGCATACACACCGTGTTAGTGATACGCACCACTAATTGACGCTCAGTCAGGACATAAGGTTTGATATGAGCTGCTATCTCAAATCCATAACCCAGATATCATGAGCAATTTAACCGAGATACCGGTAGGTGGCGGTAATTCCCCCTCTGAGTGTTAACGCTGAGCATTAATAGCCAAAGAAGACGTACTAGAACGAATCAGATAGCACGGTCTCATCCGGGCATTTTGCTAGATCAACCAGACGACAAAGCTATCGTGATGGGAGCTTCGGTTCTTTTCAGTGAGTCAACCCTTTGACTCGGCTCACCAATCAAGAATCGATTCTTATGTACTGTACAGTTTATATCCAATAATTTTATGATCAATATTTGTTGTTCTTTACCTAGCTGAGGTTAAAAGTGTTTTACGAAATCTTAATCCGCCTTGTAATGAACAAAATAATACTCTGCATTGCGTTTTAAACATTTTAAAGTAATGACTGTCAGGCTTAAAAAAACAAAAAAAAACAAATGTGCATTAGCGAACACAGAAAGCATCTCTGCATTAATGTCACTGTTTGCTCTGTGTGTGTGTGTGCGCTTAGTTATGAAGATTTTATTTCCATTTATCCTGATAATATCCTGACAACCTTAGCCATGAAGAAAGAACCGACTCACATACGCGAGTCGACTCTCTTAAACGTAGTCGACTCAAAGAGTCGGGACATCAATAAAACAAGATAAAACAAAAACGTTCACAATTTTTAAACGTCTAAAAGATGTATAATGTCACTAAGGGGCACTATTGGTGCTATATACATAGAACCTGCTAGTTAGCAAAAGTCCTAAACGGCTATGATATATGATGTGGAGGGACATGTAGTTTTCATTCACGATTATATTATAACTTAAATAAACGGCTTAAAACATAATATATTTAACCAAACCCTACCTATGATCCTGAAGTAGTCGCTAAGACATAAATCATTATAATAACCGTACAAATAGGCTGTTAATAAAGACATCTAAGTGAAAATGAATTCACTTCCGGTATCCGTGTGACGTAGGAATCTGTTTATCTTTTTTTTTATTATTGTTAACAGCTGAGAGGACAGAGATCAACCTGTATATGTGGAAACTGCAACAGTTCAGTTTTCGTTTCTGTTTTTTTTTTTTTTTTACCTCCAAATCCAAGCAGTCGTTCATGAAAAAAGCGTGTTACAGCTCCAGAAGTGATATAAAGTGCGCTGTATAACTCACTGATTTGGCCACAGAGTAACAGCAGCGCCCTGAGAATGAAGCCTGTACAATCCTCATCATCGCCGCCGCCATGTTCCCTCACAACTACACCCCGAGTGTCCCTGCGGTGTATCTACACACTCTCTCTCACTCACTCACTCACTCACAACATCCACACCGCCATCTACTGCTGCGGATCACCCTGTCTCACACTCTGCACACCTTTTGTATGTAGAATATAACCATTTAGAATATAGAACATATATATATATTCTCTAAGGAGACGTTTATTCGACGTTTTACAAACAGAGCCAAAAGTATCCGGACACCCGACCATCACTTTTATACCGTTCTACCTCAAAACATTCCCACAAAGTGGCTTCATTGTCGTTTCAAAAACATACAGCGGGTACGGTACACAGTGAAACGAAACAACGTTCTCCCAGGACCACGGTGCTACATCACTCGACACACTAACCACATGAGACGACACGGAACTAAACGAGATCGACACATTCTACACAAAGCACACAACTGTAACGAACGTCTTTGTACGCTGTAGCGTTACAATTTCAACACAGCCCTGACGTCAACCCTACTGAACACCTCTGGGATGAATTGGAACTGGAGCCTCCTCGACATCCCGACATCGGCGCCTGACCTCAACCTCAGTAATGCTCTCGTAGCTGAATGAACACAATTCCCCAACAGCCACGCTCCAAAATCTAGTAGAAAGCCTTCCCAGATGAGTGGAGCGCGTTATAACAGCAAAGAGAGGAAGAAATCTACAACAGGATGTTCAATAAGCACAGGGTGTGGTGTCCACAAACTTTTGGCCACACGGTGTATTCAGGACAGAGGAGATTATGCTTTCAGGGTTCTCAATAATATTGCAAGCAATGTTTTTTTTTATTCATTTATTTCTTCGTAACTTCAAGGAGTTTAGAAGGAATCATTTAGAATGGATCATTTAACGAGTCGTTTGTGACACTGGGGGGTGGGGGTGAGGGGGTGATGCTGCAGTTTAAATTATGAGCACCGTTAAAGTGTTTTTTTGACCTCAGATGCATGTAAATCTATTGTGTGCGACCTTTAGAACAAAATCCAGCTGCCAGAACACAGGTCAAGTTGGTCGCTGGTGAAGCTGGCAGCTCTGCTAGCTGATTTATTTATTTATTTAGCATTTATTCTTTCTACATTCCGCTAATGTAACTGCACTGTTTCATACAGCAGTCTTCTGTTGAAAGAATTCATTGTTCCATGAATGATGGCAAGTCGTCCTGGCCCAGATGCGGCAAAAAAACCCCCCAAAAAACGATACTACCACCACCATGTTTCACAGACGCGATAAGGTTCTTATACTGGAATGCAGTGTTTTCCTTTTTCCAAACATAACGCTTCTCATTTAAAGTTCGAAAAGTTCTGACGGCCTTCTGGCTTGTCCACGTGATCGTTATCAAGCTGCACATGGGCAGCAACGTTCTTTTCGGAGAGCAGTGGCTTTCTCCTTGCCACCCTGCCGTAACACACCAATGTTGTTCAGTGTTCTGTCACTCCCAATGTTCTCCATAACATGACCTAGACAGTGGTTTGACACCGAGTAACTTGTTAGTCTCTCTTAAAATTCTGTATTTCTATTTTAATTTAGTTTTCTAGTCGAACCACGACTAAGCATGCGCTTAAAAAAAAATAAAGGAGCAATGACTTCTGCCATACTATAGTAACAATTTAATCCGCTTTATAACAAATGTGATAATAAATGTATTTTTATTTATAAAAAAGTAAAAATAAGATACGATCATTGTCTTACTGAGCAACAAAACAACAATAACAATAATAATAATAATAATAATAATAATAATAATAATAATAATGATTGATAGAGGAGTGCAAAGTGTATTCATTTCCATAAAATTGTCCATGAAACATTAAGAGAAAACGATGCTTGATTGTTCAAACGGTGATGTAAAGAAAGGCGCTCGGACAACGCTTGGACACAGATTATTAGGAATCTTTACAACTGGCGAAAGTATTTGGCGAAGTGGACGTAAACGTAGATAAAAGAATTCATAAGTCATAGGAAAATGCAGGAAATTCGGACTGCTTGTGCCAAAATATTACGTTGCAAGATTATTCGTTTCCTGATATAAGAAGCAAGAGGAAGTCATTTAACCAACCGTGATATTGAAATAAACTATTTACATACTTTTCTTAATAATACAATTTATACATGTATAGAACATTTTTCTTTGATTCAAAGATGCCCGTTTTTAAAAGAAGTGAAGCTGAATTTGGTGCAAATTGCTCTCACATGCACACACACACACACACACACACTAGCGTCACTTTGCGCTGGGCTCCTCGTCACTGTCATCCACTTCCTGAATGATGAGGTCAGTTCCTGAATCCTCAGCAAGGTCATCCTCATCCTCCATCCCCCATGAGGCATTGCGGTTGCCCTCCAGTTCCTCCTCCACCCCCAGCAGAAGACCTGGCTCCTCCGTGTTAGCGTCGGTGCCATCATGTGCCACCAGGCCGCTTTCCTGCAGACACGCTTCACAGAGCCGGTATCGGCGTGAGCCCTCACACACCACACGGCTGTTCTGCTCCGTCACGTGCCGCTTACACTTCCGGCACACCAGCTTACGCGCCTGGTGGATCTGAAAGGAAAATCAGTGGATTCACGTGAGGAATAGAACACTTTGGGGTGTGCTGTTTTATTCCCCTATAGTTGATAAGAAGTGTGAAGATAGTAGGTGTCAAATGTGGGCAACTAGGAGGTGTAGGAAGTGTGACGGTAGAAAATATAGAAATAAGGAAAGTAGGATGTGTAGGAATATGGAAGCAAGGGAGGGTAGGAAGTGGGAAGCTAGGGGGCTAAGAGAAATAGTGCGTAGGAAGCTAAGAGGAAGTCGGAGGTTAATAAGCGTAGAAGTTAGCATACTAAGGCAACATAAGACGTACTAGAAATCTAGAAGTAAATATATGAAGTTATGGCATGTATAAAAGTCCCTCACTGTCTCAAAGTGGCTGCGCAGGTGCTCGAGACGAGTGAAGCGTTTACTGCAGGCTTGGCAGGGGTACGGCCTCTCGCCCGTGTGGCACCTCAGGTGTCTCTTCAGATCCGCCTTCCTCTTCACCGTGTGTGTGCAGAACGGGCACTTAAAGCGCACTGTGGGGGCGGAGTCTGAAGGCGAGAGAGAGCGAGATTTACAGGACGGGTAGGAAGAAGGGATAATGAGAAATCAGGGATAACTCCGAGTTAGGCTAAACCGTGAAAAAAGAAGAAAAAAAAATATAAAAATAAATAAATCATGTGAGGTTATACACAAGCACCTTCCAAACATTACAAAAACCGTGCAGTGACGATACGTTTTTGGATGAACGATTCTTATGTAAAGATCCAGTGTCTTACTGAATGAATAAATGGATGGAAATGCTGTCTATCTAGTCTTCCAAATGAAATGAAATGACTGATTAATCGATGTGTGGATGATGAGATAATGATAATAAAGCGAGTTCCAAATATACATTACTTGGATCATTACTGGCGCTCACCTTTATTGAAAACCCCCACGACTCCTACGATGGTAGGCAGGGTGGCATAGAGCTCGTCTGCTTTCTGTGTGCCCGTCGTTGCCCCCTGGAGGTCGATCGGCAAACTCTCATCCGGGCTGTACCGATGAGTGGCCGATCTTTTCCTGGTTCCTCTCCTCTTGGGCTCAGAGACTCCATCGAACTGCTCCGCCTGCTCCTCCTTCAAGCCTGCCTCCAGAACCGTCTGGCACTGCAGGCTCTGCTCGTTCGTCACCTCCGCCTCGTACTCGTCGTCGTCCTTGCCGTCGTCCTGGTGCTCCCACAGGACACTCTGAGGAGGCAGGGCGTCCTCGGTCGCCTCCTTGGCGCTGATTTCCAGCGAGGACTCGATGAAGGCCTTGCAGTAGGCGATGACGTTGTCCATCTGCAGGTAGCTGGCAGCGGACATCACCTCGATCACGTTGCCGCTGCCCAGAGCCAGGTGACCCGAGTACACGAAGTCTAGGATGGTGGCGAAGGTGTCGGGGCTGAAGGCGTCGAACGAGGCCCTGGCAGGTTCCAGGCTGTCCCGCGCACCCTGAGACAGCAGCATTCGGAAGTAGCCGCTGCTCCCGAATAGGACGTTTCGATGCGCCCGGAAAAGGCGTCCACCGACCAGTACGTTGCAGTCGCAGAACAGCTCCTGGCGTCGCTGCTGGTCCAACTGCTTCAGGAGGCAACTGTGGTGGTTGGCAGACATGTCGGCGCTCGTCCATCTGTGCACCGGCCTGAAATAACATCCAAAAATGACACACAGTTTAAACGTGGAAATTTACATTGAAGCAGGTCATTGCTCTTTTTACATACGAAACAAATCACGATATTCCTTAATGTCGTTATTATTAATATTATTAATGTCTATTATTATTTTCTCTATCTAGGACAAATATTCTCAAACAGGCGCCTTCAGGTCAAACAGCACAGATTTCTTTCTGCGTGTAAGACAATTATTTCAATATTAACTACGATGGGTTCTTATGTTCAATCGTATGTAGTTATTTGAGGCTTTGGGGGTTTTTTATGAAGGGAAAAGATGAATATCATGGGATTCTAGTGAGGAATAAAACATTTTGGGTATAAAACGTGTATAAAACGTGAGAAGTGAGGTGTCGGAACTGTTGGAAGTGGGAAGTTTGTACAGGAGGTGTCGGAATTTTTGGACTAGTTAGTCCATCCAGGATTTTGCGAATGCGGAAATTAACGGAAAACCAAGCAAGCTCTGCTATATTCTGGGGAGATTGCAATTTTCCAAAATTACCATGGATTTCCTGAGGATTTGGGGCAAGAAGCGTCATGTGACGTCATCATTCAGCCAAAGACCTCTTCAATTCACATAAGTCGAGCGTGAGTACAGTTAAAAGGTCTCATATACCAATGGACATCACCGCGAAAGAGCGTGCAATTGCAATTTTGCCAAATCACGTAGTTATCCACAAAACAAAGCACAAAAATCTCCATGAGTTGCATCGCAAATTATGAAAAAGGCCGCAGCAAAATCAAGCATTTTTGGCCGTGACAATCACAAAAAAAATCGCAAAATCCTGTATGGACTGAAAAGTGAAGCTAGGAGGTGTCGGAAGTAGGAATGCGTCTGAAGTGGGAAGCTAGGAGATAGAAATAAAGAAGCTAGGATGTGTAGGAAGCGGAAAGTTAGAAGGTGTAGGAAGCGGAAAGCTAGAAGGTGTAGGAAGCGGAAGGCTAGAAGTTGTAGGAAGTGAAAGCTAGAAGGTGTATGAAGTGAAAGCTAGAAGGTGTAGGAAGCGGAAAGCTAGAAGGTGTATGAAGCGGAAAGCTAGAAGGTGTAGGAAGTGAAAGCTAGAAGGTGTAGGAAGCGGAAGGCTAGAAGGTGTAGGAAGCGGAAGGCTAGAAGGTGTAGGAAACGGAAAGCTAGAAGGTGTAGGAAGCGGAAGGCTAGAAGTTGTAGGAAGTGAAAGCTAGAAGGTGTATGAAGTGAAAGCTAGAAGGTGTATGAAGCGGAAAGCTAGAAGGTGTAGGAAGTGAAAGCTAGAAGGTGTAGGAAGTGAAAGCTAGAAGGTGTAGGAAGTGAAAGCTAGAAGGTGTAGGAAGCGGAAAGCTAGAAGGTGTAGGAAGCGGAAAGCTAGAAGGTGTATGAAGCGGAAAGCTAGAAGGTGTAGGAAGCGGAAAGCTAGAAGGTGTAGGAAGCGGAAAGCTAGAAGGTGTAGGAAGTGAAAGCTAGAAGGTGTAGGAAGCGGAAAGCTAGAAGGTGTAGGAAGCGGAAAGTTAGAAGGTGTATGAAGCAGAAGGCTAGAAGGTGTAGGAAGCGGAAAGTTAGAAGGTGTATGAAGCGGAAAGCTAGAAGGTGTACAAAATGAAAGCTAGAAGGTGTAGGAAGTGAAAGCTAGAAGGTGTATGAAGCGGAAAGCTAGAAGGTGTAGGAAGTGAAAGCTAGAAGGTGTAGGAAGTGAAAGCTAGAAGGTGTATGAAGCGGAAAGCTAGAAGGTGTAGGAAGTGAAAGCTAGAAGGTGTAGGAAGTGAAAGCTAGAAGGTGTATGAAGCGGAAAGCTAGAAGGTGTAGGAAGTGAAAGCTAGAAGGTGTATGAAGCGGAAAGCTAGAAGGTGTAGGAAGTAAAAGCTAGAAGGTGTAGCAATAAGGGAGCTAGGATGTGAAGGAATAGGGATGCTAGGAGGTGTCAGAAGCAGGAAGGTAGAAAGCGTAGGAAGTGGGACACTATGAGGTGTAGGAAGCTAGTAAGTCTAGAAAAAAGGAAGCTATGAGGTGGTGGAATGAGGAAGCTAAGGATGTGTAGAAATTTTCTCTATATAGGACAAAGACTCCATGTGAAACATTTCTTTCTGTAATAATGTCCCCCCTCACTTTTACTGAAACTCGGCTGATTACATAATATTACGATACTTACTTGTTTTTGCGGTACTGAGCTTTAGATTAGGAAATGTAGTTCTTTATTTCAGCTGGCCAGTCAATTAAAATGATAACATAATGATCACGCCAACAACCATACCAGCCTTGAGAGTAATCCGTTGCCATGTCCAACAACGTCTCATTATTTAAATAATAATAAATAATAATAATAATAAATTCGCAACAGACCCCCTCATTACACATCACAGTCCCCTAGGGCCCCACTGACCCCGTTTACAGACACACAGATCTAGAAAAGTCGACGTATGACCTCTGGTGATGATCTCACTGGTCATCGAATTGTTTAATTTGTCGGTTAGTTTAGTAAAACTGCCATGTTTTGCAGTTTTACGCTTGCATATCAACAGAAAATGCTCCATACAGGATACAGGAAGGGTGGATAGGTCATGTGCACAACTGCATGTGATTTATTTAAACCAAACAAAATGTCACAAATCAGCATTTTTTTTTTGTGAATTCATGCCTCGTGTGCAATCACATTAAGTTCTTGTCATCAATTATTTTTTTTTATTTTTTTTTGCACTAGGGTTGAGGGAAATAGGTCCCTAGATGGAAGCTAATGGCCAACATTATCCATGCCATATCATCTCACGTGCCCCCCCCACCCAAAAAAAAAAGAAAAGAAAAAAAAATCTATTCGAGATCCCAGGATGATGTGGGATTTTCCAGGATGCAGATGGCATGACCCAAATCAGTAAAGCTTCAGTTCTTTAAAAAAAAAAAAACAACAACAACAAAACCCCATGTCTTATCCTCTCGGTTTTTATCTGAAAGAAGTTTAAAAACCCACGGAGATACGTTCCTCATCCGTTCACGTAAGAGAGCGCTTCCTTTCTGGGTTATCCTCTCCAAATAACACTCCCAGGCCATCCTTTGTTCCGCGGAGAAAGAAAGGAGGAGCCGAGAACGCAGCGCGCACGCTGATTGGCTGGAGCGCCTGTCAGTCAAACGCTGGCACGGGAGAAGAGGGCGGGGGCTACACCCGAGTCGGGTCGCGTCTCAAAAAGCAGAGAAAGGCGAGAAAGTCCGCGTTGAAGTTGATCAAGACAAATATCGTTTGCTTTGTTTGTTTATTTATTTAGAAAGAGGATGTTTAAAGAATGAATGAAAGAAAGAAAGAAAAAAAGGAGTGATGGATGTTTTTTTTTTTTTTTTTTTTTTTTACAATAATGTCGAGGAGGATATGAAGTCGGTCCGTGGTGTGTTGTGAAGTAGGCGAGCCCGTGCATCCGTAGGATTTCACTACACCCGCAATACACGCAAATAACGCACGAATACGAGGTGTAGAACCGCCGCACGAGCGGGCAAGCAGAACCCATCCGACCTCGCCCTTTAGGAGGAAAAAATGCACCATGCTTTTGGCAATTCATCTATCTGTAGAGGAATATAATTAACACGTGCACGCTTTAGACGTCTACATCACGGATTATAAACTAAACCGCCCCAAAAAAAAAAAAAAAAAAAAAAAAAAAAACCTCCCCTGGTGGTTGCGGACGGAGCCGTGGGCGCACCGTGTTTACGCACGGAATGCGCAATAGCGCGGCGACCTCAGAGCCCGTCCCGTCGCCCACCCGCTTCCGTCTAACATCCCCGATACACATAAAACAACTCCGCTACTCACTGCCGATCCGCCTCGCTCGGTGTCCTGTACGGTCGGCGCGGGCCGTTCTCACACACCATCTCCATTTTCTTCGCTGGTGGTGGTAGTAGTAGTAGTTTTATTATTATTTTTCCTCCCCCCACCGATCGCTTCCTGCTCAGCCCGAAAGACCGAAACCCGGTTGTGCGGGAGGAGGGAGGGATAGAAAAAAAAAACAAAAAAAAACCCGAGTGTGCTGACGTGGGCGTTCAGAGAGCCCGCTTGGGGCAGTAAGACTCGCTTAAAGTTACAGACATGCAACCCGGCTGTGATAGTTCAATCTGCATTTTGATTAAAGGGTGCCATTATTTATGGAGAAGCAAAGATTCAAAGTCGCGTCGCGGGAAACAGGAAAGATTTGGACGTTTTAGTCCAGTGTGTGTGTGTGTGTGTGTGTGTGTGTGTGTGTGTGTGTGTGATATATATACACAATTCCAGCCAAAAGTTTACACACTCATTCTTTATTTTTATATTCCCCCCATCACATTTTAGAATAATAATAATAATAAAGTCATCAGAACTCTGGAGTAACACCCAAGGAATTATGGGAATTATGTTGTGATTTAAAAAAATCCCAAATAAATCCAAAATAATTTTATTTTATATATATATTTTATAGTATTTTAGCATCTTCGAAGTAGACTCGCTTCTCGCCTAGAATTGTATCAGAAACGTCTTCTCGGCGTTTTCTCACCCGATGTCTTGAGGAATTTCCCTGAGATGTTTTTTTAAACAGTATTAAAGGAGTTCACGCCGATGCCGGACGCTTATCGGCTGCTTATTGGAGATATTTCTCTCCGAGTCGAACGTTTTTTAAAAAATTATATTATTTTGTAGATAAAATGTTAGTTTTCTAATGAAAGATAATAAATGTCGGCACGATTATATTTTTTGGGGATCAAAAAGATTTCAGATCAAATATCTGATCATCATATAATCTGAAATCAAAAGATTTCAGATTTTATATATATATATATATATATATATATATATATATATATATATATATATATATATGATCAGTGGTTTTCAAAGTGGGGGCCGCCAGGGGGCGCCCGGGGGGCCTCAACAATTTGGTGTGCCCATCCCTCCCACTAGTATGTTTTCTCTTTCTCACTCTCAGACAACCACACACACACACACACACACACACACACACACACACACACACACACACACACACAATCAATTCGTAATGTAATGTAAAGATGTAAGATGTAATTATTAATAATAAAAAAGAGAGATATATTCAGAAGTCTGTATTTTTAATGTGTTTTAAAGACATCTTGCAAAAGGGGAGTATTGTTTGTACTCGTCTCACACTGTGGTGTATTTGCTCTTTATATAGTCCTGTGTACTCTGCCGTATATGTTGCACCATGGTTCTGGGGGAAAGCAACATTGTGTTCCAGTGTACCTCTACACAAGCTATATGGTCAAATTGGCTAGTAACTGTAAGGACTCAATAAAACTCGATGAGAACTTCGAATACTGGCTTGTGATTTCCGTCAACATTAATAATAATAATAATAATAATAATAATAAAGTGCACTAGGACCCCAGTGCACTAGGTTATGGCTATGATTTTACACAGACTAGAAAAAAAAGTCACATGTTCGCTTTGAAGCTAATGTAACTAACAAGTAAAGGAAGGTTATAGCCTCCAGTTTAGCATCATGTCTGTAAGTAGTAGTCAAATCCTACGGTTCCATCTCTAGCCTAGCTGTTCCCATCTCTTCCTTCCACACCCACCTCCTCCCTGCAATTTAACGACTCTTACCCAAGTGTTTTCAGCAGAGGGCTTGGCTGCTTAGCATAATACTGAAGCTGTCTAGACGTCACATTCTCAGAGTTCTCTGCCTTAATTGCTCTCTATATTCAACGGCCAGTTGAAGGCGTGGTCTGAACTTGCAAAAAAAAAAAACCCCACATGATGTTCTTGAAAAAGAAAACTAGCAACAACAAAGAGCTCTTTTCAAAAAGATTGAATTTAATCATTATACTCCAATATGACCAGGTATAAACAGAAAGTAAAATTTGTCCCAATATACTAGTTAGATTAGAAAAATCTTTGAGGAATGATAAGAATAGAAACTGACTCATTTATAGAGATGATGGCTTGCTAATAATTTAAAGACATAAATAGCACGGAATCGTTGAGATTTGGTAGGTCATGAGGTTTCTTCAAGGTATATTTAAAAAAAAAAAAAAAAAAAAAAAAAAAAAAAAAAGGAGGAGGTTCATGGCTCTGCTTCATTCGAGATTCATTTCAGCTGGTCGTCACGTCTGCATGTTTCCGTTTCGTTACACCGTGCCGTTACTGAAGCCCGTGGGATTCTGGGATTGCCAGCGCCACAAGTCTTCACCTAAGACAAATAAGTGGACATGAAATGATATAATCAGATTTGTGTTCCAACACACAAAGAGATTAAAGAGATTGTCTAGAGATTAAAAGAAAAAATAATAATAAAAAATTATTTTAATTCTGTGGGCTTTTCCCCCTCCACATTAATTTCCCCAACATAAAATTAATTTTATTCATATTTTAAATATAAAAAAAGTGAAGAATATGGTGAGCTGCAGGAATTACAACCCTATCATGTCTTAAAACATTTTAAAGTTTAAAACAAGTAATATGAGGGATCATTTTACAAATGTTCATTTAACAAAACCAAAATCAGACATTTTCATGTTTGTCTGCATTTTTGCTTATATACGCCGATCCAATGTTTTGTCATCCACCACAGTTACTCTTTCAGCATGATATTTACTGCACGCATTTTAAATATTAAATATAATATTTAAAATCGAAGCGATGGAAAATTCCTTTTTATTCCGGCTATAAAGGTAAATCATTTACAAAAATGTATTTAAACGTATTTATATAGTCAGCTCCAGAGTTGTTGGCACTCAGGATGAACTTAAAATAAAATATTAAACTGAGAACAAGTTTCATGTTCATAATAATTTGTAGAGGTACCAAAAAACTGAGACACTTTAAGGATTTTTTTTTTCTTCACAGTATAAATTGACTTCAATTTAGGCTTAGATTTCCCATATTTTCAGTGTTAAGGGCGCCAATAATTCTGGAGCTGCACATTTTGGGGAAAAAAAAAAAAACCCTGCACATTTGCATTGAATTGAAAGAAGAAAGAAAAAAAAAAACCCAGAAAAAAAAAGAAAATGGCAGTATTTTGTTATACTCCTATAGAACGAAGGTAACGGCAGCATTCATACGTACACATCCTCTCTAGGCCAAAATCTGCCTTCCAGCCGAGCTCCTCCTCTGCCAGGCGAGGGTCTGCATAGCATGAGGCGATGTCTCCGGTCCTCCGGGGGGCGATCTCGTATGCAATCTGCAGAGAAAAACAAAACAAAACACACGTTTCATAAGCAGAGTGTTTTCTAATGTCCGTTTTAGTTTTATATTAAACTAAGCGCTCACTCTTCAACTTGTTTTAGATAACTAGGGAGTGTGGACTGTATGCTAGCATAAGTTGAATCTAATAATAGATTTTAAATAATAGAAGTCCTTTACGCGGACAGCCCGGTGACACGGCAATCTGGAATGGTAACGTTTTCCTCAGATGTGTTCCTAAGAAAAGATCCAGCGTGACTAAAATGACACAGTATTAACGATTAGCGTTAGATGCTAAATGAATGTCCGAGTTCCGCCCATATTGAGAAACGTGAACATTGCTACAAAACTCAGAATTCCATAAATTGAGATTTTCCTCTTATCTTTAAGTAGCACAAGGCTATGCTGTTTACGGCTGATGATCTGGAAACTCTGGTGAACACGTGACCCCGATTGTTATTCTAATACGTACTAAATTCTAGACTCTAATGATAAAGGTTACGTCACGCTAGCTAAGCTAATTAGCGATCGAGGAAGTCGCGTACACATTCTACCTAAATCAGCCAAGCGAGCTAAAACCAAACAAACATGACCTGTATCTTCGTCTACATGTACGTTAAAGTATGCTGTTTGTCATGTTAATGTAGCCAGTGTTCAATCTAATTTAATTACCCAGTCGTTTATTTGCTTAATTTACAAAGCAATAGCGCTTAGCCATTTCTCAACTCTTATGTCTCGCTACACTACGATTGCTACAATGTATAACACTTAAAGGGTTTTCGGTCGTGCCTATGAGGCTCCAGGTAGAACATTTTAAAGAAGCCGAGAACCATTATTTATCGAATGAACCATTTAAGGACCCTCTTCCCCCTAAGAATGTACCAAGTACAAAGGCCGGACAGGTTTTAAGTAAAAAAAAAAAAAGACACCACAACCACTGGCTCTAAACCATATGCACACCATCAATTAGACTTACTACACTCTTGGAACATTTAGAACTCTTAAAAAGCTCTTTGGTTGATACGAACTACTAAAGAACCATAAAACAAACATTCTCTAAGAATATGCCAAGAGAGTATGGGTAAAATTTGAACATCTGGCAGGTCCTTGGTATTAAGAGTTTCACACACTTACCAGGTTAATATGTACACTATTGGTGGTGGTGGTGGTGAGGGTTCTACTTGGAACCCTTTCTGGTAAGAAAACACTGTTGAAAGGATCTACACAAAATCTTTAAGGGTTCCCCTAGAGGAAAAACCAAGAACCCTTAAGGTTAAATACTTACTTCTCTTCCTGAAGCCTTCTCCATAGCCTTCACCATCTGTAACACCGAGTAGCCAGTACCTGTACCCAGGTTATACACCTGTACAGAAAGAGAAAGAAATAGCTTAAAGGAATACAACAAACAGGAAACGGTTCCCTGTTCTGAGAAAAGAACATTAACTCCAAACTCACTTATAATGGAAGTCTGAGGGCGGCTGCAGAAATCTGCCAAAGTACATTGACCCGAGACACATTTTTGTACACCACCTTCATTTTTTTTGCAAATAATCCCCTTTGCAGCAGCGTCCTTACGGTGTACGCGATTGTATGCTAGCAACTAGCAAAATGAATTAAGACGATGAAGGACACAGGCGGCGTAGAACCGCTACAGCAGCTCGACTCGATGGTTATTGTCCCCAAGAAGGAAGGGTCGTTACGGATGTGCGTCGACTTCATGATCAACCGTCTGCAAATTTGATTCATACCCAATGCCTTGTATTGACGAGTTGTTGGAGTGGATTGGCTCCAACAAGTGTAATTGTAGAGCTGATGGTGGATTAATACAAAAAAAAACAAACAAGAAAAACCCCTCGGGAAAGCGTACAGTAACTGGAACTACTTTTTTTTTACTGTATCGCTCCAGTGTTGGAAAGTAATAATGGAGAAAAGTCTACAAGAATATTTTTGGTACGCGCTTTCTCTCATGTCGATCGTTCGATCACCTTTACTCCTGCAGTGCAATGGCCAACGTTTAGAACACTATGTGTCCAAAAGTTTGTGGACACCCGATCATCACGCCCACGTGACTCCTCCACACAGTCGGAAGCACACAGTTGTATGCTGTGGCATGACACTTTCCCTTCACTGGAACTAGGACGCCCAAACCTGCTCCAGCATGGCAAGGCCCCTGTGCACAAAGCGAGCTCCATGAAGACATGGCGCGTTGAGGTTGGAGTGGAAGAACTCGAGTGTCCTGCACGGAGCCCTGACCTCAAACCTTTAGCATCGACTGGAATGTCGAGTGCACCCCAGGGCTCCTCACCTGTCAAAGCCTTCCCAGAAGAGTGCAGCTTTATTATAACAGCAAAGGGGGATAAATCTGGACTGGGATGTTCAACAAGCGCACGTGGGTGTGATGATCACGTGTCCACATACTTTTGGCTGTATAGTGTATTTTAAACATTTACTAAGTTTACAAAAAAAAAAAAAAAAAAAAAAAAAAAAACACCCCTAGACTTCCATTATAAGTGATTTTGATGTAAACAGGTGTCCATTGTGATCCCACGTCTGCTACGGTAATATTTAGAAGATAGAGATTCGGATAAAAGAGAAATTCCACCTTGCAGCCACAGCCGTCCTTCAGCTTCTTCAGGGCTGCAATGTGTCCCTTTGCCAAGTCCACCACATGAATGTAGTCTCTCACGCCTACAAGGAAAGACAGATTGTAAAGCAGACGTGCATCACGTGACCGACTTTACACACTCACCATCAGGACCTGCGTTCTTGTACCTGTTCCATCGATCGTCTTGTAGTCATTTCCAAACACGCTGAGATGCTTTCGTCTCCCGACGGCAACCTGAGACACCGAAGAACAACACATCACCCATTACTGAAACCATCCTGAATCTGGACGCTTGAAGAAAACGAAATAGGTTTTAATGTGGACAAATCAGAGGTGTAGCTACAGGGGGGACGGATTTGGGTTTCAACCCCCCGGAGATATTTTAAAATCGTCCCGTATGCTTATTTGTCCAGAGCAGCTGATTATTTCCCTGGCTAATAACAGCAATTGAGCTATAACGATGGACAAATTGGTCTTCGTTACGATTCCTCCATATTTAAGCCTCCCCAGATGTCAAATGAATGCATCCCTTAGTGTATTAAATCTCATTTTATTGGCTAGCAGGTGCTATGGTGAGAAACAGGATGAGCCGATCAGGACCCCGTTTTGGTTTGAAATCTACTAGCCAGCTAGGTACACTCTCCAAAATGCAGATCGATTAAATCTGAACTAAATGTGCTCTGATTGGTCAGAAAGGTTTACCTGGGCAACATATGGTAGAAGGTTGTTTGGGATTCCCTGAGGATCTTCACCAATCTGGCCCGAGGTGTGAGCACCAATGGGGTTGAAGTACCTGAGCAACACGGCATTCCAGTCCTGATGGAGGTATTCGATTAGTGATGAGTTTGGAGTATTGAACTTTCTTTCACTTTCACACTATCCGTCGTCCCCCAGATGATTACGGGTTCCCTTCGGAGTCCGGTTCCTCTCAAGGTTTCTCCCTCGTATCATCTCAGGGAGTTTTCCCTCACCACCGTCACCACCGGCTCGCTCAATAGGGATAAATCCACACCCTTAAACTCTCTACCCTGTGTTTATATGTTTCTGTAAAGCTCCTTTGAGACGACGTCCACTGTTAAAAGCGCTACACGAATAAAATTGAATTGAATTATCTGATGAGCCGAATCAAATGAAGTTTACCGACGTGCCATGAACTGTCATGCGATTCAATTCAATTCGACTCATATAGCGCTTTTAAAAGTAGATACTGTCGCAATGCAGCTTTACAGAAATCCAGATGTAGATTTAAATCCCTAACGAACAAGCCAGAGGTGACGGCGGTGAGGATACGCTCTCCGAGACGCCATGAGGAAGAACCCTCGAGAGGAACCAGAACCCAAAAGGGAACCCGTCCTCCTCTGGGTGACGACAGCAGATAGTGGGATTATAAGACATGTGTAGAAGAGCCAAGTCAAACAGTACTAAGCGTGTACGAGCAGATTAGGAGTAAGAATCCTGGCTGGGATGAGCAACAGGACAGTCTCTTAGGTGGCTCGTTTGAGATCTTGGTGGCATTCTTTTTAAGAGTCAAACACTGCGATTACACACACACACACACACACACACACACACACACACACACACACACCTTTTCTGCATTGCACTGGTCCCGGATCATCTCCTCGATGAAGAACTTGGTTTTGCCGTAAGGGTTTGTACAGCCTCCAGCCGGGTGCTGCTCGTCGATGGGGAGTTTCTGAGGATCGCCGTACACTGTTGCCGAACTACTGAACACTATATTATGCACCCCATGGGCTTGCATCACCTACAACACACACGGAGACACCATTACTCTGTTTACGTACAGTTTCTGGTGCTTGTCTTTTTAAATTTTTTTTAAACCCCTCGTTTTTTAAGCACCAGTGATACTGGCGAACTTCTCAGCAAGGCAGCACTGCAAAGGAATGAAGTTCACCTCCAGCAGGTTGATGGTCCCCGTGAGATTCACTCTGTAGTAGCGTAGCGGCTGCTCCACCGATTCCCCCACAGCTTTCAGCCCGGCAAAATGCATCACGGCGTAGAACGAGTTCTGGAGATCAGAGACAGACGATATAGTCGTGTGATATCACCACCTGAGGGTGATGACATTAAAACAAATATGTATATCGTAATCAGGACTGAACTCCAATCTCAAAGCGAATCGCTCGTACATCTCCAAACGTGACCGATCCGCGTCCGAGTGAAACCCTGACAGGGCCGAGTTACGCGTCGTATTATAACGTGCGTTCTTGTACGGCTCATGAAGCGCGGATCTCCAGTAGTACAACTGGTGTTTAAACACTGAGGGATCCTGGATTAATAACCGGGTCCATAAGAAGTTCCACTCTGAGGAATAACGGCTTAAAAAAAAGAAAGATCGAAAATAAACCTTCATATACAGAGAATACGTGCAAATTCTATACCACAGAACTCCATAAAAGGGAATATGGGTGTGTCTTTGAGTATATATTATATTATAAATGACATATATATATATATATGGGAGTACTGAAATGGGAAGCAGTAAGTCATTGGCGTGTATTTCATTTAATTTTTTTACACTAACACAATTTCTTGATTTCTGAGAAAGCCTCATCGTTTTGAGTGCAATTATTTAATTATTTCCAACAGCTGGGTGCCTAGTTAAAGATATTTTAAGGTCACCAGTTCCTCTGAAAATATCTCAGCTGCTTTGGTGTCTGCTTTTTTTTTTTAATTTATTTTTGTAACTTCTCCTGTTTCTTTCCTCCACTTCGCTGACGAAACACCTATAAACCTGACCCGTAACAAAAAACAGAGCGCTCCAAACAAAGTGCACGCTGCAAATCGATACATACGTTCCACTGGAATTAGCAGGTGGAAGTGTTTCCAATACGAATGAGTTGGGGTTTTTTTTTTTAAACGGCTTTTCTGGATGATCTAATTTCACCAGCTTATGTGAGAAAATGATGTACAGCTTTTATTATCTACCTCAAGCAGACAGAGAGACAGACAGATAGACAGCTGTGAAGATATAGAAACAGATGGAGGCTGATGGAAATAGAGACACAGACAGGTAGATAATGAGAGAGCAGGACAGACAGACAGAAAGGCAAAAAAAATGTATGGGTGGGTAGACAGACAGGTAGATAAACAGATGTAAAGACAGCTAGGCAGACATACAGACAGAAAGCCAGGTGGATAAAGAGACGGACAGACAGACAGACAGGTAGATAAAGAGATGGACAGACAGACAGACAGGTAGATAAAGAGATGGACAGACAGACAGACAGACAGAGACAGACAGAAAGCCATGTGGATAAAGAGATGGACAGACAGACAGACAGACAGAAAGACAGGTAGATAAAGAGATGGGCAGACAGACAGATACAGAGACAGACAGAAAGCCAGGTAGATAAAGAGATGGACAGACAGACAGAAAGCCAGGTAGATAAAGAGATGGACAGACAGACAAAAAGCCAGGTGGATAAAGAGATGGACAGACAGACAGAAAGCCAGGTGGATAAAGAGATGGACAGACAGACAGAAAGCCAGGTGGATAAAGAGATGGACAGACAGACAGAAAGCCAGGTGGATAAAGAGATGGACAGACAGACAGAAAGCCAGGTAGATAAAGAGATGGACAGACAGACAGAAAGCCAGGTAGATAAAGAGATGGACAGACAGACAGATACAGACAGACAGACAGAAAGACAGGTAGATAAAGAGATGGACAGACAGACAGACAGAAAGACAGGTAGATAAAGAGATGGACAGACAGACAGACAGACAGACAGACAGAAGGACAGGTAGATAAAGAGATGGACAGACAGACAGAAGGACAGGTAGATAAAGAGATGGACAGACAGACAGACAGACAGACAGACAGACAGGTAGATAAAGAGATGGACAGACAGACAGACAGACAGACAGAAGGACGGGTAGATAAAGAGATGGACAGACAGGGAAACACACAGACAGGTAGATAAACTGCTAGAAAGACCGTCAGACAGACAGAGAGCCAAGAAAATGATGTAGAGCTTGTATTCTTATTGGCCATTAATGCAGGAAAATGTTTATACTAGGACTCCGAGATGCAAAGTGTAGTTCGTTAAAAGATGTGATACAGAAGCGCATTCAGAACTGAACGTCGCAGCGGATACGCTGCCGTGTGCGTGCGTCTATTCAGCCGTGTTAAAGGACAAAACGCATTAACCTTCGTGTTTTATGTTTAGACAGAAAATAAAAAGTGATTACACGCAGGGGCCGAAGCCATTTTTCTACATTAAGCGACACAAGACGGAGGAACGGATCAGAGCCGGGCAGGAAAACAGATAAAAAGGAGGAAAACCTGAAGAGAGACAGACAGGCAAGCAGACAGCGAGACAGACATGGGTTAACACGCAGGCAGACAGACAGGGATGAGAAAATCGTTCGTACGAGCAAACAGGTAGACGGGAAAACAGACAGTCAGACAGACAGACAGCACAGAGCAGAACAGGCAGACAGACAGACCAGAAAATGTACAGACAGACAGAGAGGCACAGGAAAGACCTGTGCAGATAGACAGACAGGAAAATGTGCAGTTAGACAGATAGGAAAACAGGCAGATATACAGACAGACAGGCAGAAAGACAAGAAAATGTAAAAAAAAAAAAAAAAAAAAGACAGACAGGCAAGGAAGCAGATACATAAACAGGCAGGAAAACAGACAGACAGACAGACAGACAGGCAAATAAGCAGATAGACAGATTCAGATAGACAGATTCAGAAAGGCAAACAGACAGATATACAGACAGGCAGAAAGACAAGAAAAAGACAGACAGGCAAGCAAGCAGATACATAAACAGACAGGAAAACAGACATTCAGACACCAGACAGACAGACAGACAGACAGACACACAATAAGTAGAACTTGAGATCTTATCATTTTGAACGTAGGTTGTTTTTATCGTTCGATAATTAATCTGAATCACATTTAAACGGTATTCAAGCAGGGGCGTAGATCCTCTCCCCTCAGCCTCATGAATTCAGTATAAAATAAAGACAGTGTGTGTGTGTGTGTGTGTGTGTGTGTGTGTGTGTGTGTGTGTGTGTGTGGTTTTTCTCCCCCAGACCTGGCTGAAGATTTTCTCCAGGCCTGGTTTGTCCAGCAGGTCCAGCTCCTGAAACTCAATCTTGGTGTTCAGAAACGTCTCTATCCTGCGCAGGCTCTCGGGGAGCTCGTTTTCTCCTCGGTGCAAAAAACACACCGGGCCAAATAAACATCACGTGTGGAACAAAATCATCATCAACCACAGACACGTGAAGAAGAGGAAAACTAGAGCAAAACAACCGCAGACAGGACGGTATGGAGAGAGACAGACACGACAGGTAGACAGATGGACAGACAGTGAGATGGACTGATGGACAGACCAGACGGGTAGATAGACAGAGACAGACAGACAGACAAACAGGTACATAAAGAGACAGGAAGATTTACAGATAGACGTGTAGATAAGCAGATAGAGAGACAGACAGATAGACAGCTGTGAAGATATTGAAACAGATGGAGACTGATGGAAATAGAGAGACAGACAGGTAGATAATGAGAGAGCAGGACAGACAGACAGAAAGGCAAAAAAATGTATGGATGGGTAGACAGACAGGTAGATAATCAGATGTAAAGACAGCTAGGCAGACATACAGACAGAAAGCCAGGTGGATAAAGAGATGGACAGACAGACAGACAGATACAGAGACAGACAGAAAGCCAGGTGGATAGAGAGATGGACAGACAGACAGATACAGAGACAGACAGAAAGCCAGGTGGATAGAGAGATGGACAGACAGACAGATACCGAGACAGACAGAAAGCCAGGTAGATAAAGAGATGTATGGATAGATAGACAGACAGACAGACAGACAGGGAAACACACAGACAGATACAAAGACAGCCAACCAGACAGACAGGTAGATAAAGAGATGGACAGACAGACAGATACAGAGACAGACAGAAAGCCAGGTAGATAAAGAAATGGACAGACAGACAGATACAGAGACAGACAGAAAGCCAGGTGGATAGAGAGATGGACAGACAGACAGATACCGAGACAGACAGAAAGCCAGGTGGATAGAGAGATGGACAGACAGACAGATACAGAGACAGACAGAAAGCCAGGTAGATAAAGAGATGTATGGATAGATAGACAGACAGACAGACAGACAGGGAAACACACAGACAGATACAAAGACAGCCAACCAGACAGACAGGTAGATAAAGAGATGGACAGACAGACAGATACAGAGACAGACAGAAAGCCAGGTAGATAAAGAGATGGACAGACAGACAGACAGGTACAGTCAGGTAGATGGAAACAGAGATACAGATGGACAGACAGACAGCTCAGTTATATTTGACGTCGTAACCAGTGTAAGTTGTATCTCCATGTGTGCAGAAAAATAGGTTTCATCATGAAGGACACAGTGAAGATATCTGGTCCTATCTCTGCTCCCCGCCTCTGAAGGACAAACCCTGCGTCAGGAACACAAGGAAACTCATTTCTCACAGCGACCTCGGCTTTCGAATCTCATTTACACTGGCGTGTAGTGTTCCTCTGTCTGATCTCTGCAGTGCGGAGCGTCCTCTCGTCACAGGGAGGGATAGACGGGCAGAGGGATGGACAAAGAGACAAACGTTGAGACGGACAAGGAGACAGACAGAGACGAAGAGAGAGAGACAACCGAGACACATGCAGAGACAAAGAGAGAGAGAGAGAGAGACACAAAAAGAGACCTGGAGAGACAGACAGACACACACAGAGAGAGAGAGAGACAGACAGACAGACAGACAAAAAGAGAGATGGGGAGCCAGGCAGCAAGACAGACAGTTAGACAGAAAGACAGACAAAGAGAGGTGGAGAGACAGAGAGAGAGAAAGACATGGACAGGGACAGACAAAAATAGAGATAGAGAGAAACAGACATGCAGAAAGACAGACAGACAGACAGACAGACAGTGCAGCTTATGACTAAATAAAAAAAAAAAAAAGTAAAAACCAGATTAAAGAGTTAAAAAAACAAGATGTAGAACACAATACAGAAATGTGGGTCCACCAAAAAGCTTCATTTAAACAGGTAAAGGGTGAGATGAGGTTAAACACCCACGCACACACGCGCGCACACACGCACACACGCGCACACACGCGCGCACACGCACCATTAGGCCGTCAGGTTTCACCTCCTTACCTCGTACGGCGTTGCTGAAGTTGTCGATGACGACAGGCTGGTATCCCGCCTCGATCAACTCCACCACACAATGGCTGCCTATATAACCCCCTCCCCCTGTCACAAGCACCTTCTGTGCCATGCTGGCAGCCTGCAACACACACACACACACGCCTAAAAATTCTGTTGACATAAGTTATAAAGGCTGCGTGGGTGTGCAGTTGTGTGTGTGTGTGTGTGTGTGTGTGTGTGTGTGTGTGTGTGTGTGTGTGTGTGTAACCTGTCCACACCTCAGGTGAACAACGTGGCCTTTTTATAGTCGTCACGTCAAAATCCCATCCCTTCACACTCCGCGCTCTGTAGACGTGTACGCACGGAAGCCGACCCACGGAACCAGTTTACGACTCGGCGAGGCGAGGCGAGGCGAGAACAAAAATGAACTTAAAAGTTCTTCTGGTGTTAAACTACTTCTTTAGCTGCTATTGCACTCCGTTCGCTCGAAATCCAAAGTACCGAGTCCAAACGTACGCGATTAAAGTTCAAACTCGAACTGTATCATCAGCCACGTCGCTTCTGCGACTATTTCCTTCCAAACGTTCGCATTCTGGGAGGCGTGGCCTACACGGGGCGGAGAGATACCACGACACAATGACTGAATTAAAGACCTTTAAAACCATTTGTATTAAATATATACACGTGCATGGACGTATAAAGCGTATATGTACTGTGGAAATCACGTCAACTCATTTTGTACCTTACCGTGTGTTTACGGCGAGTTTATATGAATATCGAAACGCTCGTTCTAATACGTTATCGTTTCTATAGTAACCGCTCCTTCACATGGACTTGAATAAAAAAAATGAATAAAAAGGGTGTGACTGTTGATATGGGCTGCTGCGGTGGTCGTCGTCGTCGTCGTCGGTATTATTATCGTGAGGTTTTCTGTAAGGACGTGTTTATTTAACATTTCCGGAAGGAGTCTCCAGTGTCAGCGCTTTGAGGTAAAGGTGTAACTTTAAAGAGGAGTTTACGCTTTAGGTTTTTCTTACTAACACGACAAGCTGCTTTTGATTTAGTCTTATTTCAAACGTTTCAAAAGAGAGAGAGGAGAGAGAGAGGGAGAGATAGAGAGAAAAGAGAGAGCGAGAAAAGAGAGAGAGAGTGAGAGAGAGAGTGAGAGAGAGAGAGAGACAGAGAGAGAGGAGAGGAGGGAGAGCGAGAGAGAGAGAGGAGAGAGAGAAAGAGAGAGAAGAGAGGAGAGAGAGAGAGAGCGAGAGAAAGGAGCGAGAGAGAGAGAGGAGAGGAGGGAGAGAGAGAGGAGAGGAGGGAGAGAGAGAGGAGAGAGGAGCGAGAGAGAGAGAGGAGAGAGAGAGAGAGGAGAGAGAGGAGAGAGGGGGAGAGAGAGAGGAGCGAGAGAGAGGAGAGAGAGAGAGAGAGGAGAGAGAGAGGAGAGGAGAGAGAGAGAGAGAGAGAGAGAGAGAGGAGAGGAGGGAGAGAGAGAGAGAGAGAGAGAGGGGAGAGAGAGGAGAGAGAGAGGAGCGAGAGAGGAGAGAGGAGAGAGAGAGGAGAGGAGGGAGGGAGAGGGAGAGAGAGAGAGAGAGAGAGAGGAGAGGAGGGAGAGAGAGAGAGAGAGAGAGAGAGAGAGAGAGAGAGATGTGTATAGCTGATTCACTTCCACGCCAGTCTTTTCAGAATGAAATGGTTCCAAAATGAGCCGAATTACATTACTGTTATATTTGATATTAATTATAATGATTATTTTTAAAGGTAATGTGTTGTAGTGTACAGGCATGGTTAATAACAGAACATAAGTGGATATCTATTTTTAATAATAATAATAATAATAATAATAATCTTATCATAGAATAGAATGCACAAGGATAAAATAAAAAGGTTAAAAAAAATACAAAAAGGAAAAAAAAAAATCAGTGCATGTGTAAATGAGTCGAATATAAAATTCTAACCTTCACATCCTTCTCTAAAATACTATTCAAGCCTTTCATTACTAGTTCATTATTTCCATGTGTATAAAGAACAGCTGTCCAGGTGTCAGTTATCACTTTACAATTAAAATACACACCAGGACAGGTAGCTTTCAATTCTACACCTAAAACAAACAAACAAACAAGCAAACAAACAAAAACACTCACGAAACTTTCGAAGCGGAAAACTTCTCAGATGTGAACTCCAGAGATCGTAAACAGCGCTCTAACTTCAGGAATCGCGAAATAACCATCCACTACCTGCTCTCAAGTTTATCCAGCGTTATTTCTTCCGCATCCGTATTCCGGAAACAAACACGCCCCTGCGCCATGATTGGTCGCTGATTGGACACTCAATGTTGCCGTAGCAACTAGACTACTTAACGCGGATATAAATATAAACTGTGAAACTCGCGGGTTTATTTAAAAATACATCGATATCACTTTTTATTTATTATTTTTAGCGACATATTTGTCTGCATTTATAACTGATTAGAGGACTGCTTCCGCGTCTGAATGGACCAGCCAATCAAAGTGCAGGAAGGCGGGGTTTACGGAAAACGGGTAGTTTAAGAACACAAGAAGTTTATTCATTCGCGCTTCCGGCATTTCATGGAGACGTGGAGAGCTGTGAAGCAACTATGACATCACCGCAGATCCTGGTTAGTGCTGCACGTGGATTTTAAAATAAAGGTGTCTCCAACAACCTATTATTATTATTATTATTAGTTATGCTTGGTTATATTTCATGACATAATTGGTTTTATTTTTATCCTTTACGTACACTGGACATGAAAATACAACCACAATAAGGTCATCAATGCATCAATCTTTGATCTATTTAAGAGAAATAGAAACAAATCAAATTTTAAAATACAACCAAACAAGCAATTATATTCCTAAATAATATATATATATATATATATATTATGAGAAAAATTGACCTGCTCAAGCAAGCAATCAAGCTATGTATATTTTAATAATCTCACTCAAAAGAGTATTAAATACATATGAAATGTCTAGGTTAAATATATAAAGAATTATTTTTTATAATAATTTACAGAAATGGGAAATCAGCCTAGTTGATATATTGAGGATATAGACTGACGACAGCTTTTATTATGAAGTACAAATCATATAGTGAAGTAAAAAGAAACGAGACCAGCACGAGCTTCTTTTCCATGTGATCAGTCACGTGCTGTATATAAACCCGGAAGTATCACATCAACGAACACTGCAGGAACGAAACTTTTCTTTTTCTAAGCATATGCACCCATGTTGACTTTCTACCCTTGAGTAAATATTCTAATCCGACTCTCCGTTGTAATATATTTTCGTGTCATTTGTACAACCAGATTTCTTTAAATATTAGTCCTAAGAAGTTCGTCTCTTTTCAGTGAGTCATATCATTTGACTCGGCTCACCAGTAAGAATAGAATCGACTCTTTTGGCTCCCGATCCCAACCTGTGATTTTTCTTCTTGTGGCCGAAAGATTTCGGTTTATGTAATCTTACACTATCTATCAATTAATTAATTAATTAATTAACAATTTAACGAAATCAGATATGCAGACTGATCCTCCTTGTCATGCCTCATTCACAAAACTAAAGAGTCAAAACACTCGACTCATGAGTCACATTATCGAACAGCTGAGATGTTGAGGGTTTTATGGACGCATTTTGATTCAGTTACACTGCAATATTAACGGCATTGCTTACATCTACAAATATATAAAGTAATAAATAAAATACATAAACCCCCCCCCCCCCGGCCAATACGTATATGCGAGTCGGTTCAAAGAACCGACTCGTTCGAAAACTACAATAATTGTATAATAAGCGCTGGAATATTGTATACATTGTACAATTGCTCCTGGAAGAATAACAGTAGGCAGTGGAAGTAAATAACATTGATTATATCTTTACAATGGCACCTGTCAAGGGGTATGATAGTATTTAATAGGCAGTAAGTGAACAGTCAGTACTCCATAAAGGCCTGACCTCACAACTTCCATCCATCCATCCATCCATCTTCTATCCTTTTATCCTTTTCAGGGTCACGGGGAACCTGGAGTCTATCCCAGGGAGCACTGGGCAGAAGGCGGGGTACACCCTGGACAGGGTGCCAATACCTCACAACTTACAGGACTTAAAGGATCTCCTGGAACATCTTGGTTCCAGATATCACAGCACACCTTCAGAGCGCTTGTGGAGTCCATGCCGTGACGGGTCAGAGCTGTTCTGCTGGCACAAGGGGAGGGGGACCTACACGATATTAGGCAGGTGGTTTAAACGTTATGGCTGATACATACTGGTACATACTCACAAAACCTCAATATTGAATGTATATAACTCACAACATGATCACTAATTAGTAGGTACACCAGCCCAAGACATGATAATGAAAATATTTCTTTATTAATAAATGTTATTGACTTTGGCACAAGACTGAAGTTTTAATATGTACATCACATGAAAGGCACTTTAACAGTCACTTTATGGTATTTGTTAATACACGAGTGTTGGAGTTCAGCACACTGTCAGCAGTAATGCTGGTGATTTTATTTATTTGTTTATTTGTTTGTTTGTTTGTGAAGCTCACAAAAGTAAGACATGCCATTATTCAGAAGTCCACGTTCCACACATTGGATGCTATGAAAGCTGTACATGAACAAAAGTTTGGAGATCTTTGTAACTGCAAAAAAACCAAAACAAAACGATATTGTGGTCATTGAGAGCTGTTTCAGTGAAACCAATCCAATAGCGGCACTTTTAGAGAAGACTCTAAGAGTGCGTTAACAACAACACACAGTCCTGACTGAAATCCCGAAATCCTAGACTTGTCGATACTCGAAGACGCTTATCAGTGCTCATATCTTTGAGAGTGCCTCACAGTAACCTCACTACTTCCAAATGCAAGCTTTAACACAGAGTCCAGGCCAGAAATGGCTGATTTGGCCAAGTCACAGGTGCCTCTGAGTCAGCAAGGGTGGGGTTTAAGTTACACTTGAGTAGCTAAACGTATGGTGATGGTGTTAATGATCAGATAGCATGGTATCTAAACGCAGGACTGCGCTAACGTTTGTAAACACACGCTAACGATTTAACCTAGCTAATGTTTGTTTTTGACGTGACGCCGTATGAGCACCTGTATTTGTGAATATCTGCGGATTTGCATCCGTTATATCTGTTCCTAGCCTTCACACTTGAGGGCGTGAGCGATGTGACGATGTATGAGCATCGGGCTACGCGATGTCACAGGATATTTTACAGACAATTTTGCATTTATTATTATAAGTATTTATTTAATTTTTTTTTAAATAGTAACCGATTCCACTGTTGACAAGTAGCTTATAGGGTGACCCCCCCCCCCCACACACAAATTCTTTAATTTGTCCAATCATTCCTTGTAAAATAGTTGTTTTTGATTTGTACATGCTAAACAACAACAACAACAACAACAACAAAAACAATTGCGAACTTAGGATTTTTAATCACATCGCCCTAGATCGGTCGTAAAAACCCAGCAAAAACAAAACGCTGTTAAACGGATCGAAAAGTGTGCAATCGTTATACGATGTGGTGAAGTTTTCCGCAAGGAGATATATAAGGTGTATTTGATATTTATGGGGCGGAGTCTCCGGGGTCGGGGCAGTCGGGAGGGACTGTAAAAGAGAGGAAAAACCGAGAGGCTGGTGAAGAAACGACTGTCTGTATCTGCTATAACGTAAGTGATGACAGGAATGAACTTGCTTCCTGGACGATCCACGCCATTAAACGTAGCTATAAGAAGAAGAAAAATAAAATAGTCTGATGTGTCATTTTGTAATAACTAAAATTGGTATTTGGTGGAAAAATGCTGTGGATTAAGAGGAATAAAACACTGTGGGACTTGCTGTTCCAGGAAAAGAATCGACTTCTGTGTGATGACATTAATTCGGCTTCATCACGCCTATCCGTTGCGGATTATTTTCCTATAACAGCACGCTCCCGAGTGCAACACTAGCACAGTTCTTTCATTATATGCTCAAGTTAAATGTTCCTCTTTTTAAATCAATGTTAAAAACAAAACCCAAACATTTCCCATTACTAATTTGCATCACAATATTATTGGCTTTTTTGGGATCCACTGGCACTCAGGACTGATCTCCATTTCTGTTTTTTTTTTTTTTTTTTCCCACCATCCGATCGTTTCTCCACACGGTGGAGCTCAGACGCGAAGCCGGCTCGTGGAACCGATCTCGCTGATGTCCGACGAGAAGTTTGGAACGGTTTTCAAACGACGCCAGAGCTCCAGAAAAACCAGGAGGAGAATTCTAAAACCTTCCAAAGAGGTCACATCTCAAAATGGCGGTATATGCTCTCCACGTATCCCAGAACCCTTTGCCAGTCGGGGCCTTCGGACTTCATCATCTCGTCTGAGGTCTTAAAGGAAACACAGGTGGAAAAACAGGCCTCGTTACGAGCTCGGGATTCAGCGTGTACATCGGATCGTTGCGAAAACTGACCTTGTAGCGACATAGAAAATGGAAATAATGCATTGGATGCACAGTATTAGAGCACTGACATCATGAGAACATGGAGCATTAGTATTATCAGTATTCTCCACGGACATGGAAAGATAATCATGGAATTTATCGTAGCACGTAGAGCTTTATGAGGGACTATTACGGTTAATAAAAATGCCATGGTACGATAAAAAAAAAAAAAAAGTAGGTTGAAGTTCACAGGCCTCAGAGAAACCAGTGCAGGGATCTGAGGAGTGTTTTATAAGGAGTATGATGACTCACCAGTGACGCGGCGATTCCCAGACTCTCTCCTGTCTGAAATGCCAGCAAGAGGTTTTCTTTCTGAGGACAGAACCATCATCATCATCATCATCATCATCATCATCCATCCATCTTCTATACCGCTAATCCTTTTCAGGGTCACGGGGAAACCTGGAGCCTATCCCAGGGAGCATGGGGCACAAGGCGGGGTACACCCTGGACACTATGGACACTTTTGGAAACGCCAATCAGCCTACCATGCATGTCTTTGGACTGGGGGAGGAAACCGGAGTACCCGGAGGAAACCCCCGCAGCACGGGGAGAACATGCAAACTCCGAAACCCCCTCATCATCATCATCATCATCATCATCTATTGTTCTCTCTCTTATAGTTAATAAGAAACAGCAACGTGTAAACCCTTCTGTCAGAAAAACCTAAAGTTACAGCGTTACCTCTGACACTGGAGACTCCTTCCGTAAAAGTCCAATAAACATCTCCTTACGGGCAACTTATATCACCGTATCAACAATTACACTTGCTCCGTTACTATAGAAATGATAAGTGCATTAATATAAACCTGCGATCTGCAGCTGAGCTACTGTCAGACCTGCTGGTAGAGAAAATCAATCGACACGTTCCGCTGTCCAATCAGAATCCAGAATTCGGTGATGACTCGTGCCGACCCAAAGTTTCTACAGTCGGAAGTAAATGTCCCGATCCTTTCCGTTGGTCTGAGGTCGTTCTGTACGTGGTGTTCGTTAGTGTTCTATACGGTGGAGAGTATATGAGCGTGTGTTACCTTGTTCTCCGGCCTGAGCGTGTTGTAGGGAATGTGTGATGGGAGGTAACTATGGTACACGGCACAGAAAGCCAAGCCGTCCATCCAGCTACTGCTGAAGTTCGTGATCTCGATGTTCTGGGAAATGCAGACATATATATATATTTATATTTATATATTTATAGATCCAGTTTATTTCAGTTATTTTGCCGTCTTTACACTGACACAGGACTGTCTTCATCTCACGGTCAGAGATTAGATCGTTCCCAAATCAACAGCAGCACAGGTTTCTTTGTTTCGGTTTGATTTCCTGTGACTCCGCCCTCGCCTAATCGTTGCTTATTTTAATCGCGTCCGATTGTTTTCACGTCTAATCTGACGAGGAAACTGTCGGCAAGTTACAACATGCAGGGAAACGTCTTCAGGACCGAGTCGTTAAAACTTTGCTGTTTATGGCTAACATGTCAAGCTGTGCTATACTGTAAACGATAACAGGGACTTGTATTACGGACGTTCTACGTTAAATGTAACTATAAACGGATAAAAAAGTATGACGTGTCATTCACTAATTCATCGAAAGGCCGTTATAGGAAAATAAGGAATGTTACTTCTGACTGAGCACTTCGATTTGATTTCGATTCACATTGCTCATCGTTTAGCTCTAGTCGTACACGTACCTTGTATCCGCTGGTTCGGTTCTGACTCCAGCGCAGGAGCGAGTTGCGTTTGGATCCGCCGTGAAGCCTGAGCAGCTTACTGAAGTCCTCCTGAGGCCTGGAGAAAGACGAAGCATCCTTTGGTTTGACCGTAACTGTAACTCACACGCTCTGACGCATTGTTGCTTTATTTATACGATGTACGAGATCTTTATAGAGGTTTTAAACGTCCTCCATACAGACCCCGAGTTCATCCCGAGACGTTCCGTCAGAACGTGCGAACGTCCCCGACTTTAAAATGGAATCGGGTGCTCGGTGACCTCCACCGTGAGTCGTGAGAAAGTTCCGGAACGTATGGAGGTGGCGGTTCGGGTTGTGGTGGTTTTGCGAGTAAAGCACGAGAAGGGCGTAGCAGGAGTTGAGAAGCGAGACAGGAAGAGAAAAACAAAAGGAGGGTCACACTCACTTTATCTTGCTCGTTTTGTTTGGAGAAAGGTCTATAACAGGAGACGGGTGTAAAGATGGATTGTCCTCCTTTTTATCTATTAAACACACACACACACACACACACACAGAGTGAACTTTTACATGTTTTGAAATTCAGAAAATTAGCAGCATTGTGTGTCAGTTATTTACCTTTGTATAAATTAATCAGGTTATCATGCAGGTCCACATTCCTCTCTCTGGATGGAGTGGTCTGAAATAACCACAGGATATTTTACCAGACGCACGTTCCACGTGGTGAATAGAATACATTCTGTTACATGAATGATTAAAAACACGGATCTGTTCTTACTTTCTTCACAGGGTTTGGGATGAGTGCTAAAGACGTCTGGGATGTACCATTTACTAGGCTGGCGGGGGACGCTGACTGCTTTCTGCAAAACAATGGCGTGTACCATAAAAATGGTGTGGCTTTGTTTGGACAAGAACCAGCTAATTCATTGTTCAGGAGCTTGAGATAAAAACAGTGAAGCATTTATTTAGAACTAAGAGAACTTAGTCTGCTCTGGGAGGTTTCATTTATTTGAAGGAAATTGTCCTCAGGGCCCTATATTCCCATGGTTCCATGTTGTAAGTGCCCTATATTCTCATGGTTCTATGTTCTAACTTCCCTATATTCCCATGGTTCTATGTTAAGTGCCCTATATTCCCATGGTTCTATGTTAAGTGCCCTATATTCCCATGGTTCCATGTTGTAAGTGCCCTATATTCCCATGGTTCTATGTTCTAAGTGCCCTATATTCCCATGGTTCCATGTTGTAAGTCCCCTATATTCCCATGGTTCTATGTTCTAAGTGCCCTATATTCCCATGGTTCCATGTTGTAAGTGCCCTATATTCCCATGGTTCTATGTTAAGTGCCCTATATTCCCATGGTTCCATGTTGTAAGTGCCCTATATTCCCATGGTTCTATGTTAAGTGCCCTATATTCCCATGGTTCCATGTTGTAAGTGCCCTATATTCCCATGGTTCCATGTGCCCTATATTCCCATGGTTCCATGTTCTAAGTGCCCTATATTCCCATGGTTCCATGTTCTAAGTGCCCTATATTCCCATGGTTCTATGTTCTAAGTGCCCTATATTCTCATGGTTCCATGTTCTAAGTGCCCAATATTCCCATGATTCCATGTTCTATGTGCCCCATATTCTCATGGTTCCATGTTCTAAGTGCCCAATATTCCCATGATTCCATGTTCTATGTGCCCCATATTCCCATGGTTCCATGTTCTAAGTGCCCAATATTCCCATGATTCCATGTTCTAAGTGCCCAATATTCCCAGTGCCCTATATTCTCAAGGCTCCATGTTCCCCTGGCCAATGTTCCCAAAACCATATATTCCCATGGCCCAATAATCACAAAACCGTACATTTCCACGGCCCGGTGTTGACAAAACCGTTATTTCCAAGCCTCTATGTTCCCCAAACCCTATATTCCCAGGGCTCTATATTCCCATGCTCAAGTATTCCATCAAACCTTATTTTCCCAGGGGTCAATGCTCCCAAGGCCCAATGTTCCCATAAAACCCTATATTCTTATAGCTCAATGTTCCCAGAGAACTATGTCCAGAAGCCCCTATGTTTCTACAGCCTTATAAACAAATGGCCTAATGTTCCCAAAACCAGTCCAAGGACTCCATATTCCCAGGGCCCTGCGATACTAGAGCCATGTAGTTCTAGAAATCTATGCTATGTGGATCCTATATTCCAGTATAACCAGTATGCCCTTATGATGCGACAGGGATTTCCCTGAGGGGAATTGTTGAACAGACGTCATTAAGAGTGTGTTAAATGCAGTAATGGAACACAGTCATAGTTATGGAGAGACTCTAACACACCCACACACACACCACATCATCTTCTCTTTAAATGCACCAACTGGATGGAAACTCCATTATGGATCTCCTTATACTCACTTTAGTTTTTCTGTAGTTCCTGCCTCTTTCTCTTTTCTCTTTTCCTCTCCTGTCCTTTGCTCATCCCCCCGTCTCTCCATTGTGTTCCTTACACACCCTTCTGTCGCCCCCTGCTGGCTTGGAGTCTCTGTCCTTTGGCTGAGTCTTTGTTTGCTTTGCATGAGCTCTGCTTTTAGGCGCTCCACTTGACCTTCGACCTCTCGCTGGCCCTGCTGGGAGTCGGTCAGCTTCCTCTCCCAGTCCTCCCGTGCCTCTCGGAGCGCGCTCAGTTCTTCTTCGGCTTCGGCTCTCAGCCGGTCGGCCACCACCAGCGCCACCTGCAGGTCAGACTGGAACTGCAGCCACTCGCTACGCTCTGTCTGGACACACACAGAACACATAAACACACCCACACAGGAAGTGTTTGTCTTCAGTGTGTTAGAAAATACACCACATTCAGCTTCAAGAACTCTCAGACTGACAGGTGGATCAATGAGTATCGGAGACACGGACCAATAGACAGACAGAACTATAGGCAGACAGACAGGTAAACAGACAGATTGAATAACAGGCAGATCCAACAGACAGGCAGACAGACATACAGTTGGTAGACAAGCAGGCATACAGTAGATAGACAGACAGAAAAACAGACAGACAGACAGGCCGACTCACACAAAGATGGACAGGCAGACAGATAGACAGACAGGCACAGAGACCCACAGAGAGACGGGCAGACAGATACAGTACGTAGAAGGATGGACAGACAGACGGGTAGATACAGTAGACAGAAAGATATACAGAGAGTGAGACAGATAGTATGTAGACAGGTGGACAGACAAACATAAAGACAGATAGATATGACAGACAGACAGGCAGGCAGACAGACAGAGAAATAGATACAATAGACAGACAGACAGACAGACAGACGGTTACGGTAGATAGGAACGACAGACGTATAGGTGGAAACATAGACAAGCAGATAGACCTACAGACAAACACACACGGAGAGAAAGACAAACAGGCAGATAGAGAGACAGACAGACAGACATAAAGACAGATACAGTGGACAGACAGACAAGTAGATAAAGAGACAGATAGATACAGTAGACAGACAGATAAACAGGCAGGCCAAGAGATAGACACTGTAGATAGACAGATCCACACACAGACAAATGGACAGATAAATAGACAGACAGACAGATAAATAGATAGGGCAGATAGACAGGCAGACATTAAGACATACAGTTGACAAACAGAGAGACAGAAAGACAGAAGGGTCTGAGACGGAATGATTGTTTTATTCAGCGTGATATCGGTTAGAATTAAGGTCTTTAATCAGACGTTTCCGGTTGAGTGAACGCTGGCGTGTTTTTCCGTCGCTGCTCTCTGGTTTTGGTGTCATTTTAAAATGACTCTTTGGAACGATTTTTAAATTTTTTTTTTTGCATTTTATGGATTCTGGACTTTCCTTTGTGTGTTTTTGAGCACCGTGGACTGATTTCCTGATTTCTCTGTGCAGTTGAAAATCTCATTGGCCTAACCGCAAGCCCGTGCTATCTATTCTGAATGGTACAGTAGCCGGCATTCTGGCGAGGAATTGAACGCTGCTGGCTGATACCTGTTAGATGGGCTTGAAATGATGATCCATCTTAGGCAGTTTGCTCGGGTCAGGTGGAGTTTTATCATTGTTTTTCCTCTCTGGCAGACGAATATCTGCTGGCGGATTTCGGGCTTGTGTCTTGATCATTTTCTGCTCAAATCCTCATCTCTAGACTTACAGCGTCCGGATGGTTCTTCTCGTCTCCCTGCTGGAATCTACAACCAGGTGTGCGGCCTCGGGAATTTTTACGTCGTCCACGGTATGTTCATCGAGGATCTCGTCGTAATCGTCTCAAGTCGACATCGGCTCAGGATCTCATTACATCCCGGCAGTCTGCTCCTCGTTTCAACCCGGCTCCTCAGCCCAGCTCTCTGATTTAATCTGACGGATGGAGCGTTCGAGCTGTATGATGGATGTTCTTCCTGCACGTCTTTCGAAAGAGGTTTTCGAAACTGTCAGTCCACTTGTGACGACCATTATTAATAGCTCGTCAGCTCCCGGAGTTGCTGGGAAAAGTTGTTTATGCACACTTATATTCTCATTTGAATTTTTTTTTTATATTTTAGACGAGTTCCAGTCAGGTTTGAGATCTTTACACGGTGCTGAATCTGCCCTGTTAAAACCTACCAATGATATTTTAACGTCACTTAACTCTAGCACTTTTGTTGTGTTGGTCTTATCGGATCTTAGCGCTGCCTTTCATACTATCGACCATAGTGTTCTTTTAAATCTTAGAGCCTGTGGTCGGTATCAAGGGTCTGGCTTCGCATCTTATCTGAAAGATAGGACTTTCGCAGTAAACACTGGGAATTTCTCTTCTTCCTCGGCCCACTTATCGTGTGGTGTTCCTCAGGGCTCCATATTGGGTCCTCTGTTGTTTTCCATTTATATGCTTCCCCTGGGTTCTATGGTTTTTTTTTTTTACCCCCGGAAATATGATATTTAGTTTCACTGCTATGTCGATGATACCCAATTATATTTGCCAGTTAAATCAAATGGCATAAGTCCTTTCGGGTCGCTTTTTAAATGTCTTGAGGACATCAAATGGCGGATGGCGAACAACTGTCTGCAGCGAAATGAAAGCAAAACTGAAGTCTGAAGTTATTTTGGGCTCCCGTACTGTCTCCTCAGCTCTTGAGGCCTAGTTAGGTCACCTAGGAGTCATTTTTGACTCAAACAGATCAGCGCTGTAGTTAAGGGAAGCTTCTTTCATTGAAGATCTATTGCAAAGTTAAAACAGTTTCTCTCTAGAAAAGACCTAGAACCTGTGAGTCATGCTCTTGCTACATTCTCTATACAAATGACTGTCAGAGTCCAGTCACCACCACTCATTACTTTAAATATGCAGACGATACTGCAATTCTTCCATTGCTAAATAAGGACAATGATTCGTTTTTGGACTATCAACGCTCCCACAGCACATTTTAGTACATGGTGTGATGATAACTTTCACCACCCTAATATCGCAAAGACTAAGGAGCTGGTTTTTAGCTCTTCCAAAGCACCGACCCATCCTTCCAGTGTTACCATTAACGGGGAGATGGTTGAAAGGGTGGAGCATTTCAGATATCCGGGCATTACATTACACTGGATAAACATCTCAACTTCAATCAGCACACTCTAGGTATTTACAAGTGCTGTCAACAGAGACTCACAGTTATTCGTAAACTTAAATATCTGTCCGTCCAGCCTAGTCTGCTTCTTCTTCTGTATCGAAGTATTATTGAACCGGTTCTTATGTATGATGCCATTTGTTTTTTTTTTTTCTCCATATGCTAACAGTTACCGATAAGAACAAACTAATTTGGCGAGAAGAACGATTGGTATTCGCACCCCTGATTTATCGGACCGTGTCATTTCATGTACGCTCCGGATGATCCAGACCACCCGCTTTATCAATATTTCAACCCCCTTCCTTCTGGACGCAGGTATAGACTACCCATGTGCAGAAAGGCCAGCTATGGTAAGAGTTTTGTTCCCATGGCTATATGCATACTATGCTCTGGCATTTGTTGTATGATCCTGATGTTTTCTTTGTGTTCATTCTATGTCTGTGATTGTTTTTGATGGTTTATATGTACGGTGGTGTTGGGTTTCTTTTATCTACGCACCCACGGTGGGTATAAATAAAAGGATCTATCTATCTACATCACGGTTGGACTACTGTTATTCTTTGTATGTCGGCCTTCCTCAATCTGCCTTATCTCGTCTGTAGCGCGTGCAAATTATTCTTTGGGTTATAACGTTATTTAACGTGATGGATTCGAATGTTTCGGATCAGCGCCTGTCGTCCACTGTTAAATGTGCTTAATACATAAATCTGCCTTGACTTTTAATAGCTTCAGGACTTTTATATGAATAAAAAAAAAGTGTACATCTGAATCAAATGAGTTCATCGTAATAAGAAGCATCGCTGTTTATTAATCACGCATGAATCACGGAGAATAAAGGTGCTGCTCTACAGTTATTTCCCTCTTGGCCATGTAACATGATCTTAGACTGAATATCCCACGAACAGAAACTGACCTGAGATCTGCTGTTCTTTACTGAGACCATCTGAATCTAGTTATGACTTTCTCCATTGTAATGCATGTCAGCGTTACACACGGCTACGGCACTGCACGTGATCAGTCTGGGGTGGGAAATACTAACGAGGACGGGAGTCCACACTGGTGTCTAATTACCGACATGACCAATAACCAGTGAAAAGTACAGAAGATGTGATACGACTTAGCGTTTATTATTCTTTGCTGCGTTTATATATTGTACCCAAACCCCAACCAGCTCTGCAGATGGTTTTGCTGGTTTCACAGATATGCTTGAGTTTCAACATCACCTGTATATTGACTCTAGATGAGGACCTAGGAAGCCACACGTACACACACACACACACACACACACACACACACACACGCTCGTTCCCCAAACACTTTCATGCAGAGACTAAATGCAAATAATGTAGGCAGGATGTGACTCACAAATGAAAACACACTACTCAAATGACACGCTCATTCACATCGAAAGAAAAACTGAGCTGAGAGGCTAACTAGCAAGCGAGAAACGGCTGACGATGAAAAACGGTGACACGATCAGTGCGCTAATGTCAGGACAATATGTACACATCATCATTATATCTAAAAATCTATTTATTGATGCGTGCGGCAAACATGAAAAGGGTTACAGCGAGAAGGACGTGGGACATGAAAGAGGCACGCGCTTCTGTTATCTAAAGTTGACCTTTGACGTTGAGCCAATGCAATACAAAATCGCAAACCACATGCTGTCGTGACTGCCTGGTTTAGAACTGATAGCGAGGAAAACAGTCACTGAGGAGGAGGAGGATTAACGAGGAGAGGAGCGTTAATGAGGAGAGAGAGGAGTGTTAATGAGGAGAGAGAGGAGTGTTAATGAGGAGAGAGAGAGGAGTGTTAATGAGGAGAGAGAGAGGAGCGTTAATGAGGAGAGAGAGGAGTGTTAATGAGGAGAGAGAGGAGTGTTAATGAGGAGAGAGAGAGGAGTGTTAATGAGGAGAGAGAGAGGAGTGTTAATGAGGAGAGAGAGAGGAGCGTTAATGAGGAGAGAGAGGAGTGTTAATGAGGAGAGAGAGAGGAGTGTTAATGAGGATAGAGAGAGGAGTGTTAATGAGGAGAGAGAGGAGTGTTAATGAGGAGAGAGAGGAGCGTTAATGAGGAGAGAGAGAGGAGCGTTAATGAGGAGAGAGAGAGGAGCGTTAATGAGGAGAGAGAGAGGAGCGTTAATGAGGAGAGAGAGGAGTGTTAATGAGGAGAGAGAGAGGAGTGTTAATGAGGAGAGAGAGAGGAGCGTTAATGAGGAGAGAGAGAGGAGCGTTAATGAGGAGAGAGAGAGGAGTGTTAATGAGGAGAGAGAGAGGAGTGTTAATGAGGAGAGAGAGGAGTGTTAATGAGGAGAGAGAGAGGAGTGTTAATGAGGAGAGAGAGAGGAGTGTTAATGAGGAGAGAGAGGAGTGTTAATGAGGAGAGAGAGGAGTGTTAATGAGGAGAGAGAGAGGAGCGTTAATGAGGAGAGAGAGAGGAGCGTTAATGAGGAGAGAGAGAGGAGCGTTAATGAGGAGAGAGAGGAGTGTTAATGAGGAGAGAGAGGAGTGTTAATGAGGAGAGAGAGAGGAGCGTTAATGAGGAGAGAGAGGAGCGTTAATGAGGAGAGAGAGGGGTGTTAATGAGGAGAGAGAGAGGAGTGTTAATGAGGAGAGAGAGAGGAGTGTTAATGAGGAGAGAGAGGAGTGTTAATGAGGAGTGTTAATGAGGAGAGAGAGAGGAGTGTTAATGAGGAGAGAGAGAGGAGTGTTAATGAGGAGAGAGAGAGGAGTGTTAATGAGGA